>NW_024118156.1:0-22865 GCF_003073215.2 Triticum urartu | reverse complement strand
AGACTTGCAAAGATAACCAATCATACATAAAAGATTTCAGAGAAGATTCAAATATTGTTCATAGATAAACTTGATCATAAACCCACAATAAATCGGATCTCGACAAACACACCGCAAAAAGAATTACATCGAATAGATCTCCAAGAAAATCGAGGAGAACTTTGTATTGAGATCCAAAGAGAGATAAGAAGCCACCTAGCTAATAACTATGGACCCGAAGGTCTATGGTAAACTACTTACACGTCATCGGAGAGGCTATGGTGTTTATGTAGAAGCCCTCCGTGATCGATTCCCCCTCTGGCAGAGCTCCGGAAAAGGCCCCAAGATGGGATCTCTTGGGTACAGAAGGTTGCGGCGGTGGAAATAGGGTTTCGTGGTGCTCCTGGATGTTTTCGGGGTATATGGATATATATATAGGAGGAAGAAGTAGGTTGGTGGAGCTGCGAGGGGCCCACGAGGGTGGGGGCGCGCCTCCCTGCCTCGTGGCCACCTCACTTCTTTCTTGACGTCTACCCCAAGTCCCCTGGATCATGTTTGTTCCAAAAATAACTCTCCCGAAGGTTTCATTCTGTTTGGATTCCATTTGATATTCATTTTCTGCGAAACACTGAAATAGGCAAAAAACAGCAATTTGCACTGGGCCTTGGGTTAGTAGGTTAGTCCCAAAAATAATATAAAAGTGTATAACAAAGCCCATTAAACATCCAAAATAGATAATATAATAGCATGGAACAATCAAAAATTATAGAATGTTGGAGACGTATCACGCTTCTTTAGCATGTTCCTCTTCCGTTCTTCTTTAGTAAGTACTCTCTCCGTTCCTATATACAAGTCTTTGTATAGATTCCACCATGGACAACATATGGAGCAAAATGAGTAAATCTACACTCTAAAATGTATCTTTATACATCTGTATGTGATCCATAGTGGAAATATCTACAAAGACTTATATTTTGGAACAGAGGGAGTATGGTAGTAGTGCAGTATGTTCCTTGTAGTGAAGATGAGCAGGGACATTTGCAGTGTAGAGGTCTATACGGTCGGTTGTGATGGACTCTTTGAACTCTTCGAGCCTCTTTGATTCGTAGGATTTTGTAAACATAGGAATAGGAATTGTAGTGGCCTGCCCACTTGAATCCTATAAGATTAGCAAGGAAATGCGGGGAGCTGTGTGGCCTTTGAGAGTTACACGGATATTAACAGTACCACACCTTCAGTTGAAGAGTGCTGGTATCCGAAGCCTTTCTAGTCGTACCAGCAATACTAGCACATATATTCCAGCAAGTTCCACTTTGCTGATTTTACTTGTGATGCTTACGGTTTTCCCGTTATATCTACACTGTGATCTACGTAGCTGCTTTGTGTCGCACTAGCAGCAGTCCACTCTTGAAGCTAAACAACACACCAATCATAATCCAAAGCTTACTTCTTCAAATACGAATTGTGCTATGATACTGATATTAGTTAACAGACACACATTTAACTAGTCAGGTAGTTCTCCCACTTGATTTTCCAAATGCATGTGGCCACATATAGAGAGACAACATGGAATTGCATTTCTTTGGGCGTTGTAATTCATCATGAGTGGGCAACCAACATTGTATGCAATGAAGCAGAACCTAAAGAATATGCTTCCTCTTCTATTCTTTAACATTTTACTCTTTTGTTATTTTGTATTTAGTATGTACAGTATGTTCCTTGTCAGGAAGGGGAGCAGGGATATCTGAAGTCAACAACCGATAGAGCTGGCCTGTACGTGATCAATAGGCTTTCAATTAGTAGTGGCAATACAACACCGTAATTTCCAGCCAGTTCCACTTTACCGATTTATATATCCTGGTTATGGTGTACCCCTTTTATGTAAACTACAATCTATCTAGTTGTTGTTTGCTCCTGTTATCATTGTTTGGCAATAAACTCTCTATACAGTATATTATGAACCTATCATCTGCCAACTATCCTTACTTCTGTAGCCTATTTTTTGGTGTACTTGTGCCAGTTTATATTAATGCACGCACCATATTACAGCACACATGGACTCTCTCATCAGAATCCAGTGATATCACACAAGGGTTTACAGGGGCGCCCCTATATTAGAATATCCTCTACATTACAAAGATAATCTCACTACTATTTATGTTTTCATGCTTCTCAGATATTATACGTAATCACAGTGAATATCAGAATACGCACATCAGAAAAAAATTGTGGAACACTGCAATGATTTACAAAATTGGCACCAAGGCATTGAGTGCCATTCTGGATGCAATGAAACTCATACGCTCCCCACCTGTAGATTCTTGTTCAGAATATGATCCTAATGACTATTCTGACCTCGACGAGTCAGAGGAAGATGGCATGTCTTGTTCACCCATCAAGGTGCATGTTCTAATTTGGCAAGGTTTTATTGATTGCATGTATCTTGCATAAGTTGTCTTGTATTTCTTCTACTTTGTAGCACCGCCATTTTCTTAGTTTACTCATCATATATGTCAAGATGCCATGCCCATCCATTATCAATACATATTCCATCTATCATCATACCAAGTTTTTCCACTCAAATGCTGTTATTGTGCATCAGACATCAGAAAGGAAGAGGATGATTTTCGAACCTGAAGGAGCACTAGCAAAATCCTTGAAAAACGTGGTGGTGCCGGAGAAATCAGACAACACCCAACTTATATTGGCTCTACAACCAGTGACACAAAACGTAGGACCGACTCTAGCAGACTGTACCCATACTTCACTGGCCACACCACTAGCCCCACCACACAGGACCTGCACTCCAGCAAAAGGTATGCCGATTTCAGTTGCCATAGCACCAGCTGTAGCACAGAAAAATCCCACTCCAGCAAAAAGTACAACAAGTCTACCGGCCAAAGACCTATCCCAACTGCAAAGACGGCCAATTCCTGCAGACTGGAACCCCATTCCAGTTATTCCCAGTTTAAAAGACAATGCTTTCAATATTGTTAGGGACTACATGCATATATTCCCATCATGGGAAGATTATAGTGAAGACAAACACCATTTTCACATATTCCTGTCCCACTTACGTGTAAGTGCTATTATTCATGGTGATTATTTTCCTGTTTTCTACTGTTTGAACACATCAATGATTTAGATTACATTGTTGTAAGTAGGTGATGGTCAATCTGGATAGTCATGATGAGCAAAGCTTGCTTGCGCTTTTCAAGGAAGAATTGCAGCGGTATCGATGTTACTTGAGGAAATCACACTTTGATGGCAAGTTAATAAATGAATTTCCGGTGAAGTCTCCTGTGCTAAATTTAGAAGACATTGAATGGAAAACCTTGTTATGCACTGGTCTCATTCCCAGGATGAGGTATTGTCTATGATATCACATGACAATTTGAACTTATACTTTTCCGCATGTTCCTTACAGATTTTTTACAGGAAATCTGCTCGAAGAAGAATTCCAGTTTGAAAAGGACGACAGGATCGCAAATATGCTACCCGCTGCTTTTCTCTTATTAGTACATGTTGTCCTGTATCACTGTAATTGCATACATACCTGGTTCATTATGTGACAACTTGCTTATCAATTGTTCGCTCCAAATTATCTGATATGTATGAATGGTTACATTAGTGTAGAATATATCCAATGCCAATGTTTTTTAGCTCTGCATTGTTCTTGTAAGTACATGTTCTCCTTTATCAGCGTACTTATAATGACAGGTAGTTGTTCATGTACCATCACTCTGCAGCTTATTTTCCTTTGCCCTCCATTTTCTACACATCAGATCTATATTTACTCTTACCATAAGGTTGGTACTGAAGAAGTTTAGCTGTGCATTGCTCTTGGCTGTACCTTTTGCCTATATCGCTGCACTTACATTTATAGCTACTTGGTTATGTAGCATCACTCTTCATCTTATCTTAAATCACACTTTGATGGCAAGTATATAAACAAATTTCCGGTGAAGTCTCCTGTGCTAAATTTAGAAGACATTGAATGGAAAAACCTTGTTATGCACTGGTCTGGTTCCCAGGATGAGGTACTATCTATGAAATCACATGACAATTTGAACTTCTACTTTTCCGCATGTGCCTTACGGATCTTTTTTGCAGGAAATCTGCTCGAAGAAGAATTCCGGTTTGACAAGAACGACAGGATATCTCAAATATGCTGCCCGCTGCTTTGCTCTTGTTAGTACCTGTTGTCCTGTATGACTGTACTTGCATACATACCTAGTTCATTATGTGACAGCAGTATGCATGATAGCTTGCTTATCAAATGTTCGCTCCAAATTATCTGATCTGTATGAATGGTTACATTAGTGTAGAATATATCCAATGCCAATGTTTTTTAGCTCCGCATTGTTCTTGTAAGTACCTGTTGTCCTTTATCAGTGTACTTATATTGACATCTAGTTGTACATGTACCATCACTCTGCAGCTTATTTTTCTTTGCCCTCCATTTTCTACACATCAGATCTATATTTACTCTTACCATAAGGTTGGATAACACCGATGGTACTGAAGAAGTTTAGCTCTACATTGCTCTTGGCTGTACCTTTTGCCTATATCGTTGTACTTACGTTTATAGCTACTTGGTTATGTAGCATCACTCTTCATCTTATCTTAAATATTCTCCATTTTTTCTTATATCATCACATCTATATTTACTCTTAAGAAAATGTAGAATAAAGGCAATGCTTATGAAGAAGATTCTGTGTTAAACTTCTTGAATTGCCCCCCCCCATCAGCATGGACAAGGGCTTTATAGATCCTCTCTTCACCAATAATGTAAGTTTGTCCTTCTCAAGCCTTCAAACTTTGTTGTGTATATTTGGTTAGGCATGACTGCAACAACTGTTTATTCTTGGTGTTTGCATCAAATTGCATGATTAAATTTTATTATGTAGTTCATAAACAAAAGTTTGTCCTTCTCAATTTAAGTTTTCAGTTGTACAACCAAGTTCCTTCTTCATACCATGTAAATTAAACTATACAGAGCAAGTGATCTTCTTTTGCACTGCATGTATGCTTCTATTCTTGATCCATAATCCAGTGGTGTCGTGAACCTACCCACTACAACACAATGTCTTAACTATGAACAATGTCATATCATTCTACTATTATTTAAACCGTCTCTTTATTTGCCAATATGAAATGGGATAAATTGACAGCACACTAACCATTGATACTTATGAGTTCTTGATCTGTAATCCATTGGTGTCGTGAAGCTGCCAACTCCTTCACAATGTCATTTCCTGCCATGTCTTGACCTGAGCAATACCATATTGTGTTAATGCTATTTTAAACTATGTCACTCTATTCGTTCGTAAGAAATGTGATGAATTGTCAGCACTCATACTTATATCTGCAAAACATGTCATATGTCTGCTTGTATATCTTTCAGAGTGAGGAGGATATATGTGTCAAACAGGCACAGTCTCATCAGCTTGCTCAGCTGCTTGTGCTGCAGCTCCCAAGCAGGGCTAACCTTTCTTGAACTCTATTGAAGTGCTGACAATTTTGTATATTATTTTTTCGGTGTGTTTATTTGCACTGGTGGCGATCTTCGATGCCCAATGTATGTAATCTGCTGTCTGCTTGTGCTTTATTATCATAGTGGCGAACTTTGATGCCCGGTGGATGTAATATGACGTAATTTCTTTGTTGTATAGCCTAGGTTTTTTCTTATTCATGATGCTGCAATTATTTTACTGTATATATAACCTGTCTTCGCAGTAAACCGGCCAAACCATAAAATTACGGTACATAATCGGGCCATCATGCAAATCACTATGTATGATCCGCATCATGGGCCCAGCCATCTTGGTCCGTTAACAGGCGTAAATGTAAACTGGCCCACAAGTAGATTCGGGCCTTTAATAGGTCGAGTAAACCGTCGGCCCTATTTTCACAAGAAAACTCAATGGGCTTTTAGGAGGCTGAAAAGTAGGTTAGGCCTGAAACATGCTGAACAGCTCACGGGCCGGAAGCAGGCCGAAACAAACCCTGGCCCATGAGTGTGCTAATCACATCACGGGCTGTTAACAGTCCAAAATTGTCTCGGTCCTTGTTTGGCCCAAACAGATTATCGGCTGTGAGCAGTCTGGCTACAAACCGGGCCGTAGTTAGGCCCAACTATATGACATGCTTTCAACAGGCCGAAATAAATATAGGGCCGAAATGTTAAACGGGCCTTTAACAGGCTGAAACGAATATCAGGACTAATTACTAAATGGGCCTTTATCAAGTGGGCCCAAAACTATAGCGTCCAATTGACGGGCCGAATCTAATATGGGCCATAATTTGGCCCAAAGCCTGTTAAAGGGCCGGATCTTATCTGGGCCGTAATTTGGCCCAGAACGTGGTAGGCTTTTAACGGGCCGGATATCATATGGGCCTTTGTTAGGCCTGAAGCGTGGCAGGCTGTTAATGGACTGGATCAAATATGGGACGGCATTTGGCCCAAAACATGGCAGCCTGTGAATGGGCCGGCCCACTAGTGTCCTCAAAATCTTGTGGGCCTTTAGCTGTGCCGGCCCATTATGGTCGACAAAATCTTCTGGACCTTTAGCTGGGCCGGCCCATTATGGTCCGCAAAATCTTGTAGGCCTTTAGCTGGGCCGGCCCATTATGGTCCGCAAAATCTTGTGGGCCTTTAGTTGGGCCGGCCCATTATGGTCCACAAAATCTTGTGGGCCTTTAGTTGGGCTGGCCCATTTAACTTATATGGCCCTCTGTTGGGCCCTGCCACGTGTTGACGTATCATAGGCATGTCTCCTCCAATGGACAGGCGACATCTGGCCCACGAAGGAGCAGACACGCGTTTCCTACGGCCAATGAGAATTTTACACGTGGAAAATCACCATTGGTCCGGGCTGTTAACGGGTTATCGGATCCAAAACCGGACCCGATAACTTAACGGCGAGCTGTTATGGTGGATGCCACGTGTCGGTCACCCTTGACAAAAGCACTTCTATGACGCGCGATTTATCGTCATGGAAGTTGACACTTTCGTGATGATAATTTTGGTAATTTCATGGAACACTTCTACGACATCACAGGTATGACTATCTTGATTCTGTCATAAAATCGTCATGGATGTACATGGATGACAGAAAACGTGACCTACTGTGATAAACACGTATCATCAAGGAAGTGGTTTTTGTAGTGATATCTGCAGTCAATGGCTCAACACCATCGTAGAAGGGATGACACTAGTCACCAACATGGATGATTCAATTCATGGGACCTTTTTGTGCAGTTCACCTAAAATGAAGCAATGTCCCATGAGCTAGCAGCTTCTTCTTCATTAGTTGCAATAAAATTGAGCAACGTCAAGGTTGGTTGTGAAGCTCGTGGAATGTTCAACTATAAGTTGGATATCATTTGTGCAGTTAAACTAAGATCAAGCGTGAAATGTATATCTCTGTTTGCACAAAAATGTGGAAAGGAGGGTGACTAATAAGTGATGAAACATACATCAAATGAAAAGAAGCATGTTCCTTATCTGAATGGCGATCCTACAAGGACAGTAGCAATTTTTAAAGCAGCAGCATTGCTAGATATTAGTGTGGGCAGTAGGATTAACTATGACAACAATTAAATACGACATAACTTTAATGGTGCCATTGCTTCATTTTACCAGCAACATTACATTAATGACTGCTACAAAGTTGGTATTCGGGCACGGGAGAGTAGGCGGACCAGGATAGTTGCATTTCTAATGAAAAGAAGCAACTTATCTTAATGGGAAATTTAGCAGGACATGAAAAACAGTGCCATTGATTCATATTACTGAAGGCATTACATTGAAAATAACATTGGTTTAACATGTCCTTACTTTTAACAGTGCGACTGCTACATTTTACTAGTGGCATTACATAAGAGGGGCTCGGGGCAACAAACATCATAACAGGATATCTGGGTTGGTCCCATTTTTGTTTGGTATAGCCACCTTATACTGTGTGAGGCTAGCAAATCTAGTGTTGGACATACTCTGTTGACTTGCCCCCCAGTCCCCACTTTATTTCCTATTTCAACCAATAGATCGGTTTATATTGAGTTTGTACTATGTTTCCCTTTATTTCCCTATTAGAACAAGAGACTAGTTTGATAGCCAGTCTCTACTACTTTTCGCCCCCATTGTTTCCTCTTTCGACCAAGTCCTAGATTTAGGTAACAAATCTTCCCCCACCCCACCCCTTTCCTCCCTGTTTGAACCAAGTAGTACTAAATTCGACTACATGAACTAGTTTTACCTCTTAACAGTAAAAATTTAGGTGGCTTTCGAACAGCCAATCGATCATATCTACGAGGGGGCCTGAGAAATAGTAAAAGATACAAATGTAGCGACGTCAGGGGGCGGGGAGGTAGAGGAAGGTCGGTTTTGAAGGAAATTATACCTGAGGGTCGCCGGGATGTCGCTAGGTGGGCGGTGAGAGGCCGGATCTTCCCACATTACGACAGGGAGGAAGAAGGTGCCGGAGGCCCTCTCTAGCTGGCGCTGCATGGGAGAGAACGGCAAGGCACGCTGATCGGGACACACCGGCAGTGGGTAAGAGCCGTCGCCGAGGACGACCGCGTGAACATTGCACCTTCTCACCTTTTTCGGCGGAGAGGATCCGGCTGGATCTAACCAGAGGTGAGCAGAGAGAGAGAGAGAGAGAGTGTGGCCACTGCTATCGTATTTAGATCTGGTGAGGACGAGATAGTGTGAAGAGACCAACACTAGCAAGAAAGCGCGGAGGCTCCTGCCTATATAGTGGAGTAGTTTTCTTTTATCTACCAGTGCCGGCTTGACCTCGTTAATGACTGTCGAGAAGTCTTCATGCACGTGCCCCAGAGGCGTAGTTGTCTTCATTTTGATCTGAAGCACCGGATTAACATATAACATGAAAAAATGCCACATGAAAAGAAACCATAACCTCGCTACCCCAAGGATACAACATGAATCTCGACGGACAAACTAGACGAGGATCAAAGCTCAAATCAAAGATAAACTCGTAGAAAATGGGTCTATCGATAGATGTCCTAATTAACATAGCCGGCTTGACCTAGATGGCAGCCGAGTAGTCTTCGTGCATGTGCCCCCAATGACCAGCGCCTTGGAGGAACTCAGTTGTCGCTGTTTAACCCTCATAGTGATCCGAAGCACATGACACCTAATATTGCGAGATGACAAGAAACCTTTTTTTAGATTCCTCATCAGAACTACAACCCTGTACAACACAACGTGCATGATATGTAGACGATAGCCAATCCATCCGTCTGCTGGAGTATGGTCATATGCATGGACGAACTGATCTTCCGTGTCATGCAGGGATCGTCCAGGCACTGGCGTCTGTACAACATTGCTCCAGTACTATCGCTCGTCTCTATGTTCTATTAACTCAGCCGACTTGCGGGGCCGGGGAGTGTGCCTATGGTCGGTTCTCAATTGAGGTCCCACATGTGTGTGCAAACGCAATATGACATGTGTTCCATCCGGAGAGTGGCATGCCAGACTGACCAACCGTCTGGGGTGCGACGCGAACGCGACGGGCGTGCTGTATACATGTGTACCGCCGTTTTCTTGAGGCTTTGCTCCATGGTGCAATCCATGGATACAAAATTATATCTAAAAGTCAAGGGCGGGGCATTTCCAGCGCGGTAGGCGGGGCAGTTCCGCCTAGTCGGTTCGACAGAGAGGCAAGAAGATGAGGGAGTAGGCTGCTACAAACGTAGGGCTGTGTGATTTGACACTGAGTTACTGCTGGACAGGTGGGGCCCTGTGATTTGACTTGCCATTATCATTTTAACTGCGGTGCTACGACCGGCGTGAGTCTTCCGATTCCTGACCACCTCCATGGTATACAGGTGCCTCTCCCAATGCTCCACCATGTAGAGCATGGTTAATAGTATAGCCAATTGCTAGCTATATAAACATGCCATGTCATCAAAAGTTAGTATTATTTATTAGTCATACAATAGGGCTGGCTATATGGTTGGCTATAAGGTCACAACTTTTTCTCACTTTCTCTCTATCTCTCTCCTTCTATTAAATAATTTTGCCTAGGAGGATGTGTAGAGGCTGGCTCTTGCACGAGAGCCCACTCCTCTAGTTTTTCCTTCACATATGCAAAAATGCCATGTAAGCGGTCTTATAGCCCACTATTGTACTTGCTCCTACAGGTGCTAAGCCTGCCACATAGGCATAAAGTCTGATGTGGCAAGTTAATTAAGAAGGGAGAGACTAGTTTGGTGACCCCAGGAAGAAACGGTGCTAAGCGCGTGTACCTAGGTGAAAGACAATTTTGAGTCTATAGCTAATTAAATTAAGCAAGCTTAGCAAAAAAACAAAGCACCCATGCATTGGGGACTTGAGTTTCTAAGCCATTTCATGCCCTTAGCACCTCATCTAAGCACCATTTCATTGGAAGAGGTCACTGCTTGGCAAATGCAATAAATACTACGAAGAAAGAGATAAAGAGAAGTAAAAAAATACTCCTATAGCCAACCTTATAGCTAACCTTGTTGTATGAGTGACTAAGAGCATGGTTAATAATATAGCCAACTGATGGCTATAAGAAACCGCCATGTCATCTATAGCCATCATCTATATGCACTCATACAATAATACAGTATGGGCTATAAGGTTGGCTACTGCATTAGGACCTTTTTTCCATCTTCTCTCTATCTCTTTCTTCACATTTATTGCATTTACCTAGGAATGCGTATATAGCTAGGCTCTTGCATGAGAGCCCACCCCCTTACTTTTTTTCATCTCTCTCCTCCATATAGGAAAAAATGCCATGTAAGCGGGCTATAAGCCCACTACTGTACTTGCTCTAAGTGATGACTATGTATGACATGCCAACATCAGATAGCCTAACACACCTGGACGGAGGAAGTAGTTTCATGCATGCGAAGTAGGCAAAAAAATGCTCATTTATAGCCGTCTGAAATCTCCTAGGGCGCAACTGCGCGAGCGAGGCGACAGTCGTGGTAGGCGCGACCATGATACGGGCTGCTGAAACCCTTGGATCTGAGATCGAACGGTCGCATGCTAAGTGGCTGAAACTTTGCAGAATAACCCTCCATGATAGGATATTAACGCATAGGTCTAGAATCATGCCATGCAACCGTTCGATCTGAGATCCAAGGGCTCTCAGAAGCCCGTATCATGGTAGCATGGAAAGCTTCGTATCACATGTAATTTTCAAGACGCTTGACGTGCGAACACGCAGATGCACGAAGCCATTTAATTGGGCATGTAGTAGACATGGCATCTAATTGGCCCCCCATTGTACTTTGCATGAATCCATTTATCCACCAGGCAAGCCACTACCCTGCCGTTCGCACGCCCCACTCAACATTTTTACAATTGAAAAACCACTAGCAGTGCGCTCCTACTCGTCCCCGGTTGTCCTTTAACATTATGACAGTTCGCTCCTAGTCGTCCCGTCCCTTCACATTACAGCAGTTCCACTAATCCTAACCCTCCTCCCAAATCCACGGCATCCCAAATATCCATGATCGGCGGTCAGTACAAGGTTAGAACCATCACCGGCGGTGAGTTTGACGTCATCTACACCCGTTCTTCCGTGATGGTGAAAGGATGCCTTGCTCACTTCAGACGCATGTTTGAAAAGTCAAATGGTGATGAGTGGGTCACTAGGCTAGATGTTGAGTACACCACAGTCCTGGGAAAAGAGAAGAATCTAAAGGAGGAAGAGAAGAAGAAGCCTGCTGTGATCCAGGTTTGTGTGCATAACTTGTGCTTGGTCTACCACATATGCCATGCCTACATTGAGTGCGAGGATTTTAAGAACTTCCTCGGGGGAGGCAAAGTCAAATTTGTTTCTGTAGACTTTGCGAACGACAAAGAAATCCTGGGTTGGATAGGCCTCATTGTAGGCGAGCCCTTCGACCTCCAGAGGAATGTGCTGGTGTCCTCCCGTCAGCCTTCAATGCTGACCCTGGAAGCAGCCATGGTAGATCCTTCGCACGGTAAACTGATGAAACCTCTGCTCAAGTTTCATCGTGCATGGCAGTGGAATGTACTAGATATAGACCACATCAGTTACGCTGAGATGGATGCCTACCTTTGTTTCAATATCTACAAGGGTTGGATGAAGAGAGAGAGCCAAGTGAGGCGGTTCAAGCAAAGAAGTATCGGCCAAGAGGAAGAGGGACAAGGACGAAGTCAAGCACGTGGCGAGGAATCCGAGTAAGGTGGCAGTGTCGTTGCTCATGGTGGTTCTAATGCGGTGTCTACCAGATTAGTTGCTTAGTTTAATTTCAGGGGCTTAGTTTTATTTGAGGGGTGTGTTGTGCCGAGCCCACAGCAGAACTATGTTATGTTTCTTCTTGTTACTTTAACTCTTTAGTATGTACATACTAGTACTTCTTATAGTTCATCTTGTAGTTGGTAGTACTACCACTCATTTCTTCACATTATATACGTACAATATATATGGCCAACATCATATAGCCAGTAGTTTAGTTGTCAAAGAATTTTAGGGTGCTTAGTTTTATTTGAGCGGTGTGTTGTGCTGGACACCATTATTGTAACTCAAATCTCTTTTACCATGTTATAATGACATAAATACCTATGGACCAACATGCCAGCTCTCCCTCTATCTCACTACATTACAATAAAGTGTGGGGCCTACTTGATCCCAACAACGTTCTTATTTTCCTGTAAAATTATTCACTTGGTTACTCATGACAAGCTGGGCCACACTTATCATTATGAGATAGAGATAATTGACATGTGGGTCTAGGCTTATTTTTGTCATATAACATGGTCAACGGGTTTGACGTGAAAATAACAATGTCTAATTGCATTTTTGAGAAAACATCTAACGGAACGATGCATTTTTGAGATATCTAATTGCATTTTTGAGCAAGCATCTCACAGATCGATGGCATTTTCAGTAGTTGTAACTTCTAATGGCAAAACTAAGTTGTGAGACACAACTAATGGCATAAATAATAAAAACCCAATAATTAAATAGGTATGCTAATTTCTTTAATAGAATTTAGCACCCCATCTAAGCACGTACTAGATTTTTAAATAGTATTATATGCATAATTTGGCGACGAGTGCTCTCTATATGTACCACCTTTTTGCTTTAATTTCATCTTGTTAGTTTTGCTCCATGGTATACATTTGAAATTCTAGAGGGCGGGGCAATCTTGCTTGGTCGGTTTCACGAGAGGCGAGGTTCTTCGTAATTTGATGGCTCATTTCTGCTGGAAGGCGGGGCCTTGTGATTTGACTGCTCGTATAAATGTTGCCGACGACCTGAGGAGGAGCAAAGATCCATGCAGTATACTCAAGTTTTCCACTAGAGTACTAGTAGGACGGAGGAGCATGAAACACGGCATCCCAGTGTGACAAGGCGATAAAAATGATCTAATTTGCTAGTCATCGATCCCACGGCGCTGCTCATCGTTAGCATTGTTCTATTCATGCCTCACAGAGAACAAGACTCGTGCGGTGAAAACCCGAAGCAAAAGAAGAAACATAGGAGCAAAACAAGAAGGAAGGCCCCCCCCAAAAGAAGGAAGATGCACACACAAGTCTGGGGCGCTACTCTCTACTACATGTAGGGTTGCTAGCTGCGGAGTCATAACTGCTTCTTCATCGCCTCCACGACCTCCATCTCCTCGCGCATCTTCTCCGCCATCTTCTTCATTCTGTCCATGACGCAGGATTTCTCGACGCGAGCCTTCACATCTGTTCCACGACCGCATTATGTATCTTGACAGTGGCCGTGTGCTTGATGTGGAGCATCGCCAACTCCTCCTTCTGTTCCATGACGAGGGCCTGCGGCATCTTCATCGAGGAACTACTCTTATCATGCAGCTTCTTCCAGCCGGCGTTCTCCTCCTTCAGCAGGTCAAGCTCGTGGCGGAGCGTCGCCTTGTCCTCCTGAAGTTATAGGATTTCTCTGGTTGCCTTCTTATCCGAGGCAATGCTCTTCTTCAGCAGTGTCACCAAGCCAGCGGTCAACTCCCCTGCTCATTAAGCTCAGCGGGCATGTCGTTGAGGCTCTCCTTCAGCAGCTCCACCAAGCCGTCGATGAACTCCTCCTGCTTATTGAGTAGATCGGGCATGTCTTCGAGGGATAATGACTCCAGGGCCGCCAGCTTGGCATGTTCACCTCCGCGGCTAGGGCGCTCCTGGGAGCCCTCGCCTTCGCGGCTTGGGCACTCCTAGGAGCCCTCGCCTGCCCGTGAGAGATCTTTCGAGGTCTCTGCCAGGCGGCAAGCCCTCTTTTTTCCATGGCCTTGGTTGCCACTCCCTTCTTACGAGTAGTTCTCGACCTAGAGCTCTGCACATCGGCCATGGCAAGGATGGACGAACAAGAAATACTTATGAGGAGGAAGAGGTAGATTGACTTTCGGCTAGGTACTAGTTCCCCTTTTTATAACCTAGTACTAGCACTAGTACTAAACCTGCATAGTGGGAACACGTTCAGGTTTGATACGTGTAGTAGGTGTGAGTAGGTTTGCACTTAATTATACTATACACTTTCAAATGTGATGGGAACAAGCTAAAGATTAATTGATGGTTTTGGTTTCGAGGCCCGAGGCGGCTCCCGATGAGTTTCCTGGAACACAAATTTCAAGTATTACTACTCAAATGCGAGCGCACAAGTCAGTGATGTAACTGGTCGTACATGTCAGACCAAGCTGATGCGTGTCACCGGTCCGACCGACCGTCTATTGGTGCGACCGACCGTAAGTATTACGCCATGGAGACTTATGGTTGTGCCTTCGAGTGGTTGTCACGACCAAGCATTCAAAAACTAGTGATAAATCAATTACCATGTTTTTACAAACGACCAAGTATTTTCACAGGAATACAATACATATAGATGGAGTGATTGTCATGGTTGCAAACCGCCACGGTGCTGCATGTTCATTGCAGCAGCAACCGAGTAGGTCACTGCATTGCTGGCGGGGATGGAGGGCAGCTCACCTCGCCTAAGATGCATGCCCAGTGGTGCCGCCGTAGCAGATCCCGCCATTTGGCTTATCCTACCCCATTTGAACGGTTGCACTAGCTGCTCATGCCATTCCGCAAGCATGCGCGTTCTTTCCTCTGCAGTTGACTCCATGAATATGATCTCTGCCATTAGCCCTAGCTCGAAATCAACGCGATGCTGCCAGATGCTGACATCCCTCAGCATCTCTTCCCTGAGATCGACTTGCGCCTCCTCCTTGTGCTGCGCCAAGCGCAGCTCCTTCGAACTTCTCTCCAATCAATGCGATGCTTCCTTGATCCGATTTGCCCTTGCTATCCACCACCTGAAACGCAGATCTGGCATGTCCTCCGGAGCCACCGATCTGTGATTTCAGAGCAATGGATCACCTCTAAAACACTATTGCATTATGGGTTCCGGCTAAACCTTGAGGTTCGAACTCTGGGGTGCGCGTGAAGATCTCTCTCCCCCTAGCTCACACTCTCGCCACGATCTCAAAGCCTAGCTCGCCGAACCCGAGGAACAAGAGACACAAGAGTTTATACTGGTTCGGGCCACCAATGTGGTCTAATACCCTACTCCAGTGTGGTGTGGTGGATTGCCTTGAAGGCTGATGATGAACAGTACAAGGGATGAACAGCCTCCTGAGGAGAGGTCTTCTCGAGCTCGATGAGCTTGTGTGTTGAGGATAGTCTCAATGATTCGTCCCAGATCTGTCCTCCCCCCGTGGTGGTGGCTAGTCCTCTTTATAGATGCCCAGGTCCTCTTCCCAAATATTAGGCGGGAAGGGATCCCACAACGGCCAATTTGAAGGGGGACAACTAGTACAAGCTATCCTGACAAAAGGTGGTCTTCGCCTGCCAAAGGCTCTAGTGGTGACGCCGCCGTGGGCTCCGTGAAGACCAATGTCCTGCTGGTCTTGGTCTCGTTGCACGGATATGAAAACCTTTGCCTGATGCCTCGGGACTCCTTACCTGCACCTGCCTCTTTAGCACCAAAGAGGCAACTGGTACTCTGCGCCCGCTGGCGCTCGCCTGGCCTTGGTCGTGATGGCTCATGTCATCGAAACCTCACGAGGTGCCCCTCGCCTTGATCTCTTCGCTCCTCGCGAGCTAATCTAGCGAGCCTGCCTCTGAGGAGGTCTTATGTCGTCTGCCTCACGAGGCTTGGCCCCTCGCGAGGGTCTGGAGTGTTTGCTGATGAAGATGGGCCGTACCAGGCCGCCGGATGAGCCACGCCTTGGGCCACAGGCAGGCAAGTCTGGGGACCCCCGTTCCTAGAACGCTGATAGTTGCCCCCGGGCCCAAGGCGCGCTCAGACTTGGCTTTGAGACGAAGCCAAGGGTCAAGTGCGGAGCCCTGGGGGCCCCAATAGGCTGCAGCCTTGATTGACGCATGGCGGTTGACGAGACGTGGGCGCCTCCACTTCCCCACGCGGCCTCGATTTCCGTCTGGCTAGGCAGCCACTACAGCCTACACAGCTCTGCTTCCATTACAGGAAACACGGTTCGTAGCTCCTTCATCTCCTGGAAGATTGCAGGTCCCCTCCCCCCAGTACGATCTTGGCACCAACTCTCCCCGCCGCCATGGCACCAAGCCGAAAGAAGAAGGGAAGGAAGGAGTCTCGTACCTCGGCCCCTACGCCGCCAGTCTTCGAGCCCGCCATCGAGCGGTCGGTGGTGCTCAACCGGGAAGGAATGGACAAGGTGCGCCCCACGCTCGACACCGATTCCAATGAATGGGGGGCGACGGTGGCTTGGCCTGCCTCCCACGTTGCAATCGACAGGACAGCCACCAAGGTCCCCATCCATCTTCACGCCCTCTGGGCTGGCTTGATCCCTCCCTTGTCCGATTTCTTCAATGCGGTGCTATCGCATTAGCAGATCAATGCGTTGCACCTCGATCCCCAATCCATCATCCTCCTTACCGTCTTGGCCTTTGTTTGCGAAGCCATGGTGGGTATTGCTCCTTCTGTGGCCTTACTTCGCCACTTCTTCTCGCTGCATCTGACCGATGCCCTCTAGCGCTCGGGGTGCGTATCCCTTCAGGCCATTGCGGTGACCGCCGGCTCAGGGATCTATTTTGAGCTTTCGCCGGTCTCCAAAGGCTTTCGGAGGCGGTGGGTGTCCGTGGATGTTGGTGTGTGCATCCCCCTACTACTGCTCCCGCAGATTCCGGCTGCTCCGAGCTCTGGTTGGGGGCACGCGAAGCTCACCGATCGGCGGCTCGCCCACGTCTGGCTCTGGCTGGCCAGGTTGAAAGGCCTCAGGGTGACGATGCCCATGGTGGGGAAGGAGTTCATCCGGTGTCGCATTGCTCCGCTTCAGCGCCGCTCCTGGCAGATGTGGACCTTCTCTGGCTACAGGGACCGCATGAGGCTTCAGGCGCCGACTCTTCCCCCTGAGGTGCGGAGCATGGTGCTTGAGGTCCTGACTGGCGACCCGATGCCAGCCGACCTGCCGGAGGAGTGCTGCCTCCTGTACTGCTGCTCAAACAAGGCGGAGTTTGTGAAGCAGATGCCCCTCTTCGACGAATGGGGGCTGCGCCCAGCTAGCCTTGAAGGGTCTCGTGAGAGTCCTGTCTTCGTGGCCCCCTTGCCCGCCGCTGGCGCGGTGGTCTCCTCGGAAGTGGGCACAGGGGGGCGACCACCATCGGCCGCTGGCGGCGCGGCTGCTGAGGAACCGACGCCGCTCGGGGCTCCTGAAGGGTCGTTCCACGGGCCCCTGAAGAGCCATCTTGAGGAACCGGCCGGAGGGATGACGCAGCCCGATGCTCTTGAGGTGAAGCCCCCGAGGCCCCGGCGAGCCGTTGCGAGGTGGGCGCCAAGGTCTGCACGTGGTCCAACACCCCTCAGGTCGCCTCCTCAGGAGTCGCACCAGCCGCGCCCGGCGATGGTGATCACACCCAGGGCCTCGGCCAGCTCCGACCCAACTTCAACACGCTCCGGAAGAGGAAGGGATCTCCAAGCTACAACGGCGATGCCTTACGGCCATTGAAACAGAGGAAGTAAATTGCCATAGACGAGTGAGTACCTTATATTTGTAATTTCTCGAGTACCGCTTCTCCTCCTGACCGCGGTTCCTCAGGGTCCCTTCTGGTAAGGCGACGAAGTCTCTCGAGAAGCAACCTCCTCCTGCCTCGAGTCCTCTGCTGACCTTGAGCGCCCCAAGCCAGCCTGCCGCACTTGGCGCGAGGTCGGCCGGAGAGGCAAGCACGCTGGCTTGGCGTCTCGACCCCGTGTTCTTGTCGTCTGTCCTTCGCGGCCTTGCTTGGGATGCGGAAAGTGTTCCAAGGGCTCCTCCTCTGGTTATTTACCGTGGCTGGGTGGCCTCGGCTCTGGCCTCTCCTTCGGGTAATGAGCCTCCGCCACTTCGGGCCACCGACGGGGCCCGAAGGGCGACTGGAAAGGCGCCGGCCTTCAGCCCCTTACTGGAAGGAGGCGATCCACCTCGAACCTCTTCAACGAATCCCGGTGTGGAGGACGGACCCGGTCGTGCATTTGAGGTTGCGCGCAGGCGGGGTCCTGTCCGTCACGAGCTCTTCCGGGAAGCGATGGGTGCGTTGAGCCGGCTTGGGGAATAGCTCATGGACGTCGATGCCCGCCTTGAAACTGAGGGTCTTCGGCTAGTGGATGAATGGCGTCAATTGAAGGTGGCCATCAACCTCAGGTGCCTCTAGCGTGAGCACGCGAACGCGAAAGCCGAGGCATCCCTCGTAACCTCGCGCGAGGCCAGCGCCAGAGCCTTGGAGGAGGCCAGGGAGGCAGACCACCTCCGTGAGGTCACCGAGAAGCACAGGCAGGAGCTCTAGGCCCTGAATGCCTCCCTGGAGTAGCAAGTGGAGGTGCGTAGAGCTACCCTGGCATCGATGAAGTGGGCGTCGTCCGACGAGGAGGAGATCTTGAAGCACGAGGAAGCGCAAATGCTGGAGACCACAGAGCGTAACCTCGAGCTTGAGCGGTTGGAGACGAGGGAGCATCAGGTTGCTCAGGCGGAAGATGCCGCCAGCGCGTGTGAGGCCAGGATCCAGGAGGAAGTGGACCGTAGGGTGGCGGAGGCTCACGCTGATCTTGCCAATAGGTATGACTTGAAGCTGAAGCTCGTGGAAGCCGAAGCTGAGGGTAGGACCACCGCCCTCAGGTCAAGGTTCGCTGAGGCGGAGTAGCGCAAGAAGGCCGCTGTAGCTGCCTTGATCTCTGTGTAGGCTGAGTTGGCCTCCGCCCATGCTGAGCTGCTCCCGCTTCAGCAGCGAGTTACCGCTGCTGAGTCCCTCGCGCATCAGAGCGGGGAGGAGGCGATCTGCCGATACACGTTGCAGCGCGAGCACACCCCCATGCTCCGAGACCTCAGGACAAGGGCCAACCAGGCGCTGGGTGCCATTTGTGATGAACACGCCCCTCATCACCATGCAGAATACTATGCCGGCCACCTTCGCTTCTTCACTGATGTCATGACGCGCCTGGAGAACTGGGCTGAGAGGGCTCATGAGCTTGTCAAGGAGAAGAGCTGAGGCCTCCTCGGGCGCGCGTTTTCCCGCATTTTCAGCCATCTCCAGAATATCAATCCTGACTTTGACTTTGACGCCGCCATCGCCCCGGTGCCCGAGGTCATCCGGGACAACCTAGCACGCTGGGTGGACGACAAGATGTCATGACGCGCCTGGAGAACTGGGCTGAGAGGGCTCATGAGCTTGTCAAGGAGAAGAGCTGAGGCCTCCTCGGGCGCGCGTTTTCCCGCATTTTCAGCCATCTCCAGAATATCAATCCTGACTTTGACTTTGACGCCGCCATCGCCCCGGTGCCCGAGGTCATCCGGGACAACCTAGCACGCTGGGTGGACGACAATGTGGATTCTCTTGTTAGGGCCTTCGCCTCTAAGGACGAAACGGTGGTGGTCATGGCGGACGAGGGCGGCGCAGTTGACGATGGTGAAGATAGTGTCACCGACAGTAATAGTGGTGCCAGCGACGTGCCTGAGAGCGACCCAGAGGACGTGGCGAGCTACACGTCCGACTGAGCCCGCGCTCGTTTGTTTTGAACCTGCATGCAAACGCTTGGGCAGGGCCCCTCAGGATGTAAGAGCATTTTGGGGAGGGGGAGCCCCTCATGTAAACAGACTACCATTTTATTTCTTAAGCCAGATTTGAGACGCGCTTTTGTGAGCCCACAAGTTCTTCCATAGGCTTGCGACCATAACTTACCTCAGTGCAGGCGGGCCTGGGATTGGTTTTGTAGTTGCCGATGTGTATTTCTCCCGAGGGGAGTCCTTCACGGGCTCGCAAGGTTTGGGCTTCTGTGGAGCCTGCTAGTCCGCTCGAGAGGGCCTCGCGAGAAGCGAATGTCAGATCATGACAAGGTGCGCGCGTGGCGCGTGCATGTCACGCCCAGCCCCCGCTCGCGAGGTGCTCGGAAAGGGGGGGGGTAGCAAACGCAAATCTCAAAACAAGGCACGAAATCCAGAAAACTCAGAAATCAACACGAATGAGAAAAGGTGCCCCCCATGCTTGCCAATGAAAATACAATCTCAAGTTCAAATCCGAAAAGCAACAAATCGAGCTACAGAGAAAAGGGGTTGAAAGCACATGGCCGCGTCCGGCACCTAGCTAGTCTTCTTGTCTTCTCACCAATGCGGAGCTAAGTGCTTTCACTGTCCGTGAGCATAGTCATTGGGGGACAGTGTCGACGGCCAGCACGGAGCATGGTGCTTCCACTGGGACGTGGGCGGGAGCCCCCGAGTCCCGAGGGCGGCTCTCTAGAGACTCTTGGGCGTGTACAACCCCACTCATTATTACGTGATAGTGTCACGGGCAGAGACCTTCACTGCTTCATGTCGCCAGATGAGGGCCCCGCCCTGCACCGACCTCGACCACTGTTGGGGCGTCCGGAAACCAAGACGATGCCAAGGGGCAAAGGGGACGCTAGAGGCGACCTCGACGACCACGGGCCCTCTTTCGGGGGGAGGGCACGCTGGCGCCTCCACGGCAGAGGACCTACCTCCGGGCGACGCCTTGCTCCATTCGACACGGGGGAGGGTCTTGCTCCAGACCTCTCCCATGCAGCCCCCAGCGCATTGCCCCCGGTTGGAGCGGGGCCACAGCGCCGGGGTCACCATCCGCCGTAGTGGCCTCGTTGCTACGTCTTGAGCACTGTGTTGGTTTTCCTCGAAGAGGAAGGGATGATGCAGCAAAGTAGCGTAAGTATTTCCCTCAGTTTTTGAGAACCAAGGTATCAATCCAGTAGGAGGCTACGCGCGAGTCCCTCGTACCTGCACAAAACAAATAAATCCTCGCAACCAACGCAAATAGGGGTTGTCAATCCCTATAAGGCCACTTATGAGAGTGAGACCTGATAGATATGATAAGATAATATTTTTGGTATTTTTATGATAGAAGATGCAAAATAAAATAAAGGCAAAGTAAATAGCAAAGGAAATAACTCAGTAGTAGGAGATCAATAATATAAAGATAGACCCGGGGGCCATAGGTTTCACTAGTGGCTTCTCTCGAGAGCATAAGTATTCTATGGTGGGTGAACAAATTACTGTTGAGCAATTGACAGAATTGAGCATAGTTATGAGAATATCTAGGTATGATCATGTATATAGGCATCACGTCCGAGACAAGTAGACCGACTCCTGCCTGCATCTACTACTATTACTCCACTCATCGGCCGCTATCCAGCATGCATCTAGAGTATAAGTGAAAAACAGAGTAGCGCCTTAAGCAAGATGACATGATGTAGAGGGATGAGGCTGCGCCGAGCTCTGGTTGGGGGCACGCGAAGCTCACCGATCGGCGGCTCGCCCACGTCTGGCTCCGGCTGGCCAGGTTGAAAGGCCTCGGGGTGACGGCGCCCATGGTGGTGAAGGAGTTCATCCGGTGTTGCATTGCCCCGCTTCAGCGCCACTCCCGGCAGATTTTGACTTTCTCCGACTATGGGGAACACATGAGGCTTCAGGCGCTGACTCTTCCCCCTGAGGCGCGGCACACGGTGCTTGAGCTCCTGACTGGCGACCCGACGCCAGCTGACCTGCCGGAGGAGGGATGCCTCCTGTATTGCTGCTCAAACAAGGTGGAGTTTGTGAAGCAGATGCCCCTCTTCGACGAATGGGGGCTGCGCCCACCTGGCATTGAAGGGTCTCGCGAGAGCCCCATCTTCGTGGCCCCCTTGCCCGCCGCCGGCGCGGTGATCTCCTAGGAAGTGGGCGCAGGGGGGCGACCACCATCTGCCACTGGCGACGTGGCTCCTGAGGAACCGGCGCCGCTCGGGGCTCCTAAAGGGTCGTTCCACGGGCCCCTGTAGAGCCATCTTGAGGAACTGGCCAGAGGGACGACGCAGCCCGATGCTCCTGACGCTGAAGCCCCCGAGGCCCCGGCGAGCCACTGTGAGGCGGGGGCCAAGGTCTCCATGCGGTCTAGCACCCCTGAGGTCGCCTTCTTAGGAGTCGCACCAGTCGTGCCCGGTGCTGGTGACCGCACCAAGGGCCTCGACCGGCTCCGACCGAACTTCGACGCGCTCCGGAAGAGGAAGGGATCTCCAAGCTGCAGCGGCGATGCCTTCCGGCCATTGAAACAGAGGAAGTACATTGCCATAGATGAGTGAGTACCTTATCTTTGTAATTTCTTGAGTACCGCTTCCCCTCCTAACTGTGGTTCCTCAGGGTCCCTTCTGCTAAGGCGACGAAGTTTCCCGTGAAGCAACCTCCTCCTGCCTCAAGTCCTCTGCTGACCTTGAGCACCCCAAGCTAGCCTGCCGCACTTGGTGCGAGGTCGGTCGGAGAGGCAAGCATGCCGGCTTGGTGTCTCGACCCCGCATTCTTGCCGTCCGTCCTTCGCAGCCTTGCCTGGGATGCGGAAAGTGTGCCAAGGGCTCCTCCTCTGGTTATTGACCGCGGCTGGGGGGCCTCGCCCC
>NW_024118155.1:0-12460 GCF_003073215.2 Triticum urartu | reverse complement strand
TCGATATTTTGGAAGAGGACCAGGGCCTCTATAAATAGGACCAGCCACCCACAGAGCAAAGGGGGCTGAGAGGTTGGAAGGAAAGAGAGGGGTTTTGATCAGAAAGAGAGAGAGAAAGGCGACTGAACTCCTCCCAGCAGTTCATCGCCCCAGCCAAGAACAGACCCTCACGAGGCTGTTCTTCCTTGTATTGTTCATCATCATCAGCCCAAGAGGCAATCCACCACACCACGCACTGGAGTAGGGTATTACACCACAACGGTGGCCCGAACCAGTATAAACCCTGCGTCTCTTGTCTTGTTCTTTCCTTAGTTTAGATCCTAGCAAGGCGGAGGAGTGCAGGTAGGCAGGAGGCGAAATCTCCGCGCGCACCCCAGTGTTCGAACCTCAAGGGTCTGCCGGAACCCGAAATCCGACAGGCTCTATAGAGAGGATTTCAACTGACGTTTCAACATGCGGCAAGAGAAATAAAGAAGGAAAGGATGGAAAGGTATGAGAAGGAATTGAGCCAGAATAGTAAGGAAAGCAGTCTATGCTTAAGGAAAATGGATTTGAGAAGGAAATTCAGACATGATAATAAGGAAAGCAGTGCAAGCATGCTAATTTGGGAAGAGATTGAGACGAGGATCCACGCAAGAAGCTAAATTGGTTCATTGTGGCGGGGAAATAAGGAAGCTAACAAGAGCGCCGGACCTTTGTGGATTATAACATGCACTTGCACATTTAAACATATGTGGGTCAACAAAAAATGCTAATCAATTTTGCATTTTGATCAACTCTCTCTCTCTCTACTGTAAGCTGATTTTCTGTTTTTTTTTGCAAAAGCATTATGGTGTTTACTCATTACGAAAGCATGGGCCGCAAGTTGAACATTGCACGTATTCCCCCCACACAAAAATCCATAATTTTGTTAGATGTTTTGTAGAGATAGTTGGCTTGAAAGAACATTTCTTCCTCATGTTAGGGATATTTGACTATACTTTTTTTGAGAAACCATAATAATTGGATTAGGAGTGTCAGAGTGTGATGAAGTTTTATCATGTTGTAAAACACGGCATGGATTTAATTTTTAATACTTATGATGTTCTTTATATTACCATGATATTTGATAAATAGATCGAAAGTTTTTCCAAGAAAAAAACATTGCCAATCAGATCAATTTACTCTGAATCATACCCCATGTGCTCTACGCCGTGGTCCTTAAATTATGCATCTTTTTGCATCAATGACCATTATCCCTTGACATAGTTCCTTACCCAGCAAATCGTGGTTCATAAGAATAGGTATTTTCCCGCCGTCGCAACGCACATGCATTTGTGCTAGTATAATACTAAATGGAATACCTGGGTAGATGGTGACGGTCCGATCGTGGTAGATTGTGTGACCATGTTGCACATCAGTGGTACCATGGGTAATGACTGCTAAGATAGTTGATCCCAATATGCCAAAGTCAGCTACAAGGTCCCAGGTTAGATAGAATCGCGGATGCAAATGCACATCCAGGATCGACGATCTTATTTTGATCGGGGGATGACTGGTCCTGCAAAATTGTGGAGTACCGTTAGGGATGCAAATGATGGTTTGTGCATTCCGTTTGTAATCTCCCGTACCGTAGGATGGCAACCAGATGAAACAAGTCCCCTGGATTGTCACCGCGAAGATGCGGCCTAGATGATGCACGATGTCTTCAAACGTGTAGGGGTACAAATCTGCTGCGGCCAATACGCGCCAGCCTCTACCGTTATTGCCTCTTGCATTGATGGCAATCCTTATGTCGAACACCGCGATGAGATAGTAATCGTCGTAGCCGCGTCGCTTTGTCAGCAGGTCCGCAATTTCTAACTTCTTCAATCTCATGTAGGCATCATCATATGTATTCAAGCCCAGCCAATCCAGAAGGCCGATCCCAATGGTTGAGAAGGGGTCTACAGGAACGTCCGCACTGCTGTGGATGTTGTGCAAAATGATGGTGGTATCCGGCCGGAGGTATGCAAGCCAATCTTCGTTGGCACCGACCCAGACCTATATAAAAGATGGTGGGCAGCGGAGAAATTACGGGATGGAAATGGAATAACTAAGTACTACATGATCAAACTCCATGACTGACCTGCTCATCGGACAAAATCCGACTACCTCTCAATGTCGGGAACTCTAGCGAAGTCAATGTGCAACCATGGACAGGGAGCGGTGGACTGTTCGAAGGATTCTCCCATAGAAGAACCTTCTCCTCGAGGACGCATGGAAGACCAACAAGCATGGCCTTTTCCCAAGCCTGTTTAAGAACCATCTTGAAAAAGTTGGTGCAGGAAGCACCGAGTCTTGCGGCAGTGAGGACGTCGGAGCAGCGTGCGATTTCTCCCAGAGGATCATCGTCCAAGGTCTCCCAGCCCCGACGAGGAGCAGAACCGCCTGGCGAATCCATGGGAGGAGCGACGAACTGCCTTCTCCTCGAGGGGAGGGGAACTAGCGAGGAGGAGATAAGAGCATAGTAACCGCATGGCCTCGTCCCATCCAACTGTAGCTTCTCGATCGTTCCTTAGCGAAGGGGTGAGGCTATTATTTACTACATACTCGTACTGTAGCAATACTAGTACTACTTTGTCAACTAGTAGTGCGATGTACCGTGCTTCTAGTATAGTGCACCCGTTTTGAACTCTTAATCTCAGGGCCAAGGAGCTACAGTTGGAAGTGGAGGGTAGTACTACCTGCATTGATAGTACAGCGATGGTTCTAGAGAATAGTACTCTGACCGTACTATCAATGCAGGGAAAGTACACCTGCATAGTGGGTACTCTCGGTGCTCTATTCAAGCGCGTAGCTGGCCTACTCAGCCGCTCCTCTCACGCACACACTAGCAGCCTATTTATCAACGACATTTACTGCGGGGGCAGAACATTTGAGTTATTTGATACACCGAGACTAGGCTTTTCGCTTCCATTTTTGGAGGTGTAATGGATCTTGTCGAAGTTTGTTAGTAGTTCCTTCCTTATGAATGAGATGAGGCAAAGCTTTTGCCTCCGTTTCAAAAAAAATCACGTCAAGAGGAATTTCTTTTATAGATCCGATAATGGAGTGAAGTCCATGCGTGCAACGCCACAAGGTACAGAGTACTAGTAGTAGAGTACTAGCAGTTTACATACAGAGCCATTGCACAGTTCCCAATGTCACGCCAGTCTTTTTCGGCTCCTCGGGCTTAACTGGGAGGTGCTAGTTTAAATATGCTACTAGCTGACGAGGAAGCTGCAAGCAAGGTGTCGCTAGGGCGAGCACGCGAGCCACGAGATGATGGGAAGGAAAACTCGTTCACGTGGCTGGGCTATCTAGTGCACCCAGATTGTGGTGCAACACGTCTGTTCGACCTCAAAACTCAAACTACCCGTGTACAATATTGGCTCGCAGCGAAGTTACTATTTTTAAAAAGGCCACTGTGCGTTTGGTTGGGATCGAACCCACAAAACGAGGTATACACTCCTGCGACCACTAATAGTACTCGTTGAATTACAACGCAACCTAGAATCGCCTTTTGTCGCTAGTAGTACATTGTTCCTTACAAGAAACCACTAATAATGCCAAGAAACTACTACCACTTGCATACGTGACAGACTTAAGATAAGACTACCTTATCAACCATTGTAGATGCCCTTACCAACCAGCCCTACCAAGAAATGACTACTCTAAAAGTGTCGTTATAGGCATGTTTCAACCCATGTCGCCCCTTAAGTCAATGCCTTCTATTTGACCGGCAAATTTGGCGTTATGACTTGTGGGACCTACGTGTCAGTCTGCATAAAAATCCCCGAGTGACCTCCTACCTCCGGCACATTCACCTAGTCATCCTGGGCCATGGGACGCAGCTACCGCCACCGGCAAAAGGCGTGGTCAAAACCGTTGGCGGTGCGGAGCCCATCTTGCGGCAGCCTAGATGCCGGCTCCATCCGGCACTCGCGGCCGCTAGCTAGCCAAGATAGCTCCATCCAGCTGCTTGTCTACAAGGTTTGCTAGCTAGATTGGCACGGCGGCGCGGCGGCTTGCTCGTGCACGCCGCTCTTAGGCCAACCATCTGGCTTGAGCGAAGGCCAACACGCATCAGTATTGTTTGAAGTAATGTTCAGGAAAAATAATGATTTGAGGGGGAATAACATGATAGAAGGTCAAATGTGGGTCCCTCGTGTCAACGGTCAAACAAAATGTGTTGGTTTAAGCTGCCTCGTCAGCACGGACATGTGGGCCAACCCTGTCATAGACGGTTTTAAACGAGCCTAATCGGCACTAGGTAGTAGTTTTTGGTGTGGATGAAGAAATTTTGGGTATGCTATTTTTTGTACAATAGTTTCTTCCTAGGGCTGGTTGAAAGTGGTAGTTTTTTGTTAAATACTCTACATATTGTAAGTAGGAGTGAAAGTTAAGCTTTGGAAACCAATAAGCAAGGCTAGTTACATAGTGCATATGTGTACGTGATTGAAAGTAAATATCAACCATGAGTGACTAATATCTTGATAGAAAACTCAAAACTATGGAAATACTAGCATTTTTGCATGGTTGGAAATACTAGCAATGTTCACGTGCGTTGCAACGGATCATAATTAGAATAATACTTATTCACAAACTTGATACAAAACACTCTAATTTTGATATACATATATCACGGGAGATATATTATGTTTCAATCAGAATATAGTCCTTGAGCTATTTTGGTGAGGTGAGGGAGGGATGTGGTTGGTTTTAAGATACTAATTATGGTTTTTTCTGCAAATTGCCAGAGAAGTGGGATGTTGGTGAGAAAAGGCAATAACTTACCTCATAGTCGTTAGATGTAGATCTAATGGTCAGAAATGATGGATGGTAGACACACCATCATCACCAACTTAGTCTTCTGTAGGAGTACTAGCAAGATGTATGTGCATTGCACGGAACATCAAGATGCATTTTTCTATAAAACACTTGCTGTGATAGACCCATGCGGGAGTAATCCCATGTGTAAAAACTAATGATATCTCTAGAAATAGGATATAAGGTGAAGAGGAGTGGGGCGTGGTGGTGATTGGTGGTCGGACTGAGCGGAGGCATGGGGATGGACGATGCCTGCTGCGGCCACCAGGCCAGTTTGTTCCAAAGGCTTCCTTTTTTTAATTTCTCAACAATGAGGTTGTTGGAGATAAGGATGAATGAGGGAAGGCCTTGTCTGCAAGTGTGGAGAGAGGTGCGGGTATCCTTTAGTTTAATTTCCATCCGTCAGATATAGATCGGGCGGTCTATATTGTAACATGGCACGCATACCATCATCATCAACTCGGTTTTTTATAAGAGAGAAATATAAGTATGGAGATACAAATGTATTATCGATACTTGTTTCCGTAAACTAGGATCTACATTCTATTCAATGCCTCAGCATGTGGGGCCTTAGCACAATGACTTATCAACTATGTAAAACAAAGGTTTTCCTGTCGCCGATAAGGAGGAGGTGACGGCGACGCGTTTTTGGCTTGCTCTAGTCCCAATAGTCATACTAGGTGGTCTACGCATGTGTAGGTTTATTCTTTTTCATGTCTCGTTTTCGCCGTACTGCCACGACTGTTGATGAATAGACGGTAAGTTATTCACGAGAGAGAGAGGAAGAGAGGGGGGAGGGGTCGTTTGTGTCCATAAATGGCATATAGATAGGGAGACAATATTGATGTTGTTCTAAATTGGCCTATGTACGGAGACGCAAGGGAAGCGAGTCATTGTGTCTGTGATAGGGACTTCATGAGAGATCTAGAATAGACGGTGTAGAGAACAACGTGCGATATTGAGAACGATGATACATTAGGGAGCTATGGAAAGAGTCACGGCATATATGTATACAAGGAAGGAGCTGGGGCGGGTCCGCATGTGGGAGAGATAGAAAGAGGAGAGTGGTGCACAAGGAGACAAAGTGTGCTTGTTTGCAGTGGGGGTGGTATGTGAGGTGAGTGTGCGAGAACCACATAACTAGGGAGATAGACGTTTGGGGGCGACGGTTTGTGTGTATGGGAAAGATACACTCTACATAGTGCATGTGCTTGGCAAAGAGAGATGCCGGGAGACTTAGAAAGTGGGGGAAGAGATGTGTGCATGCTTGAGAGACAAAGTGATAGAGACCTATATTGGGGTCCAGACTTTAGAAGAGAGGGGCGTGTTAATGTGCTCGTGTGTTCGTGTCTGGGGGAGAGAACGACTTGTGTGTGTGTGTGGGGGGGTTGGCTTCATATAAAGAGTGAGGTGTCTATATTTGAGGGACTTTAGCGTAATTGAGATATATATGTTCCATAGTGTGTGCACTAATGGTTGATCAATTTGTTTCACAGTTTGGACTATGAGATAACGATACTTTTGAACATGCGTGATATACCTTGATGTACCAGAATTACAAACCTAAGATTGGAATTTTGGAATTCGACTCCATCATTAGCTTTTGTAACTCATTTAAACGGAGGTACATTTTTAATCCGGGATTTCGTGATTTCAAATTCATATATCAAACCTAGATATATACACATACGGGCATGTTCAAACTTTATAATCATCCACTTTATTCATACACATACACATTTTTGCTTTTGTCAACATATTTAGGATAAACACATTTGGAATTTCATTTGAATTGGACCGTATGATGGTATTTGCTTGTACTAGCTCAATGATCCATATTGGAATTGAATGGACAATCTAAGTTTCGAGTTGGAGACATTGATTTTCAAAACCTGCACTTTTTTGCATGCAAGACAAATAAATTCTTGGCCATGATATCATAGTCGGCCGTACAAGAGCAGAACACTTATAATTTCAGGCGCCAAAAGCTTTGAAACTCCCGCTCACATCGAAATATCTCGCACCCAAAAGTTTAGCCCTGTGATATTCCTGTTTTACCCCTGACACATGAACGGAAAAGGGCTGCTTTGGTAACTCCATTGTTTTCCCCTCTTTACCCCCAACATTCTTCCCCAGAGCCCCCCTTCCCCTCCCCGACCCCCAACCACGGCAAGCCGCCGAATCTAGTCCTCCGCCGTAGCGGTGGACCTCACACCCCGTCGGATCTACCTTCCACACCTTGGAACCCCCAACTGCCAACTCACCACTTCACCGGAGCCGCTTTAGTGACTGGCTTGTCCACCGCTCTAGATCTCCTTGACCGCCATCATGGTCCACCGCACCGGATCTGCTTAACTAGTGCCCTCGTCCACCACAGTGCAGGCCCTTCCCTGACTCCCTCGTCTGCCCCATTGCTGGCCCTTCATACAAGCCCTCGTCCACTGCAACAGATCCACCTCACCAAAAGCACTTTACACCGCGCCCACCGAAGCCTTTGTCCACTGCACCGGACCCGCCCCACGGACGCCATAGTCAACTCCACCAGCCCCGCTTTACTGATGTTGCAGCCTCATCAGGTTATTTAGATTTGTAATCCTTAGGTTTTTCTCTTCTTGATCATGCAACTGTTAAGTTACCACAGATGAGCTTTCTTGCATGTCGACAGGTGCCGCAACCGAAGCAACAGAGCCAGTTAAGCAACGGCGCCAGCCAGCCCAAACTCAACCGCATCATGAGCACCATCGACGACCCTTAGCTATCAAGTATGACAACGATACCCAAACGCCGCCGAGAATCAGGTACTATTATCCAACGGCTGGCGCCTACGTTCACTTTCTTAGCATAAGCACCACACCTTTGAATTTCTCCAGGACATCATTCAATTTTTCATGAGACGCGTTATTCTGCTTGCCCTTGTAGGGCCATACTTCTGGCAGTGAACATGTTACATGTGCTAAATTACATACCAGTGCGCATATAGTTAATATGCTTTAGGTTTATTCTGATGCCACCTGTTGGTTCCATCAGACTGCTTCATGTTCTCTATGCTTAATTACACATCAGCAAACTAGCATGTGGTTCCGCTGCTTTTTGTTCCTTTTACCCTACATTTTCTGATGCTAGCTATTACATCACTACTCCGAGCCTCTTTTCATTACTTTTTCGTGTGTTCTTGATCTTCCCAAGTTGCATGACTAATTTGATGCTTCTATTAATTATGGAGCTGCCAACCCCATCAAGCAAAATATTTGTTCTTTTGGGGCTGGCACCTCGAACAAGCATAAAAATAGAGGGAAGCAGATATATTGTGATGTATGCACACACACTTCTTTCATTAGTTTAGATGAACCATTGATGATCAATTCGAACCAGTGCATGCGATTAAAATTAATTTTACCTAAATATAGGGTGCAGAATAAACTACAACCACTAGATTTGCAACCACGAGATGCTGATGATATCTTCAAAGAACATTGCAACAGCAGCGAGGCTTCACAGCAACATATGGTAAGCCAGTGTGTTTTAGTACATGTGAAATGTAATGCGTGTGGGCTGCTTTCTTGGCTTGTGCCCTCAATCTATAATCCTACAGAATTACAAATAGTTCAGTTGTCTTCTTTGTTGTATTGCTTGATTTGAATGCTTGTCTTTTACTTGTTACGCTATACCTGAGTTGGCCAATATGTCAGTAGTGCTTGCTATACCATTGTAAAGAAATGCATGCCTAGTTCATTTGATATGTTGTTTACCATGTAAGCTTACTGCCTGGATCATGTGATAACCATCTCTTACTTATGTCCAGTGGAAACCTTTCAGGACGCCGTTCACACTAGGACACAATGTACAACCCCAGAATCTATTTGTGGAAGCAGTGTGCCATCCATGTTACTAGATGGTAGCAGTTCAGAGGAAACACCGCCAGAGAGTAGTGTGAGAATAGATATTATAGTTCTTGAGGCTCTACTAGAGGTAGAAAGAGATGGTGTGGATGCCATGAATGAGGTAATCTCGATCTTGAAGCTGGAAATCATGCAATTAGTTGCATGCATTATGCAAGCAACCCAAGAATTGGAGGAAGTAAGAATGTTGCATTTGAAGACGGAGGAGGCCCTGCTGCTTCTGCTATCTAAAGCCCAGGGTAATCCCAGTTCTTCTTTAGATACCAGTTGAAATTGTCATTAGATTATTGTACGTGCATGTTGTGTTATGTCTGAATGGATTATGTTGTAAGACCCCCTATGTTGTCCATGAGTTGTAATGATCCAAAGTTTTTAGGCGAGGTAATCCTCAGTACTTGTATGATTGACATAAGGTGAACTGTTTTTCATGTGAGCATATTGTATTGGATGAAATAACTGTTTGACTCGAAGTGTATCCAACCTACTGAATTCAAAGATCATGGCATTTCTAAATCATAATCGTATATAAAGGTGGAATAAATCTTTGCTGTGGTTTTGCAGAAATAAATAACAAAATGTAGAATTATCTGTGGATATTCGTAATCGAATAAAATTGGATTTGGATTTAGTTGCCAGGGTGCAGGGAAAATGTGAATGCTAATTCTCCCAAGTTTTGAACGAAGCAGCTAAACACCCACTATCATTTGTGGGCTGCCTGAAGTAAGTGTTTGCGAGATGGAAATTACTGTCTACCCCTGACACTTGACATCCTCACCGACCGGATTTACATAGTTGTCGATAAGGGTAGACTAGTAACTTCAATCAGATGTGACACGACGGCCTGTGAGCCCATTCAGACACGGTGGGCGCCAAATGTGGGCGGCAAAACACATTTGATTCAAGCTCGTCCGAAAGACATGTGTCTCTCCCTCCATTTCCCCATTCATCCACGGTGGGCGGCAAAACAAACTCTCCTCGTCTGAAATCGATGTAGGCTAATATTTTAAATAGGGGCAGATGTGTAACTTCCCTCAGATGTGGCACAACCACCCTACCTGTCAGCCCCGTTCATACACCGTGGGCGCCAACCGTGGGCGGCAAAACACCCTCTCCTTACCCGAAATTCTTACCGGCCAATATTTGGGAGATGCGAGATTACCGTCCTGTCCCCAACCGACGTGATGTCCGAAATTTTAAACGGGGGATAAGTTTGTAACTTTCCCACATTTCAGACAAGCGCATACCAAAGTTTGAGATCCCCTCCCCCTCCATTTCCCCATTCATACATTCTCTGCGCCATGACAACCTCCCCACTGTGGCCAGCCTCCTTCGTCCGCCACCCCATCCTCCATCTTGCCGGAGCCGCTACCCCTACCCCGTCGTCCACTGCAAGAGATGGACGTCTCTCATCCACAGCGCCGGACCAGGATCCTTTCATCGCGTCGTCTCACTTCATCGGCACTGTTGTCCACCTTGTTGTTGCCGCTCCTAAGACCGCCTCGTCCACGGCAACATGATTTATCCCCCGACCCGTCCGTCTGCCGTCTAAAGTCTTCTTCCCTGCTGCCGACAGCCATCGCACCCGTAGCACCCTCAACGAATCAGCAGGGGCCTACACGGCGTCGCAAGAGAGGTGGTACTCTTCCATATGTGTTTAAGTTATTGATCTCACCCAGAAAATATATCGTAAATTGTTTACTGTACTTTTCTTGTCCATACCAAATCGTAGTGGCTAGTTGAAAGCAAACATTGGTTGCGAAGTAGCTTTGTCCGGTTTGCACCTTCAGATCCACCATGGCACGGTCACCATACTTGTAAAGCTTATCGTTCCCCCCTTTATATTCACTACCATCATCGTAGGTGCTTCACTTCTTCGTGTCGTGCTAGCACTGCTCCTCGAGACCCCAACTCATCAAGCGAAACAACATGCCACTCATATTTCCAAAGCTTACGTGTTGAAATACGAATCTGATATGATGCTCATATTACTAAAACAGAGAATGTTTAATTGGTCACCTAATGTTCCAATATTCGTTTCGAAAAGCATGTGCGGCACCCACTGGTCCAGCTAGTTCCACTTTCCTAATTTTACTCTTGATGCTTAGGGTTTTCCCCTTTTATCTACTCTACTATTATCTGCATAGGTGCTTTTTGTCGTACTAGCATTACTCCACCCTTCAAGATAAACAACACAACACTCAAAATTCCAAAGCTTAGTTGTTCAAATATGATTGTGATATGGTACTGATATTAGTTAATAGACACATTTAATTGGTTAGCTAAACGTCCCACTTGAGTTTCCAAATGCATGTCGCGACATATAGGGACAGCAGAATTGCATTTCTTTGTCACTTGTTGACTGTACTTTCTTGTCCATAGCAAATCTTAGTTGTTATTTCAAAGCAAACATCGGTTGCTAACTACCCTTTGCGCTGTTTGCAGCTTCAGATCTGCCATCCCATTGCCATGGTCAACACTATACTCATCGTGCTTACGGTTTCCTCATTTTATGATGACCACGATCAGCCTATGTGGTTCGTGTCGTAATAGCACTGCTCCACCCATCGAGCTAAACAAGCTTAGTTGTACAAATTCAAATCTGATATTATGTTGATATTAGTAAAACTGAGAGATGTTTAATTGGTCAACTAAATGTTCCTACTTTAGTTTCGAAATGCATGTGAGCCACATATTAAGAGACCGGAAGGAATAATATTTCTCTGTGCGCTCTGGTTCATCATGGGTGGCCAACCGACATTGTATAGAAAGACTTGTAATATCTTCAATCTGCTTGCTCTTGTGCTCTTCTTTAAGATGATCCTCTTCTCTTGCGGTCGACTGTTCAGGTCGAGTTATTCTCCCTTAGTATATTTTGAATCTGTCAGGTCAGGTCAACTTGTTCTTCTTTACTATATGTTGAAGCTATCATCTGTGAAGTATCATCACTTCCGGAGCTCTCATATTTTCAGTAGTAGGCCACATTATATTAATGCACACACCAAATTACAACATGCATGGCACCTCTTAGAAGAATTGCAAAGATAGCACAAAGTGGTTTACAGGGAGGAAGTATTGGATTAGAATCACTTCTGCATTACAAAGATACTCTCACTTGTTTTTATGTTTTCATGCATATCAGGTATTGAACATTATCAAAATTAATATGAGAATGGGCGCACGAGAGGAATATTGTGGAACAATCCACTGGCTAACAAACTTGGCATGGTGGAGGATGGCCTATCTTATTCACCCATCAAGGTGCTTGATCTAACTTGGCAAGGTTGTATTGGTCGCACATATTTTGCATCTGACCTCTTGCATTACTTCTACTTTGTTACACCATCTGCTTAGTTTAAGCATCATATATGAGTATATGCCATACCTATCCATTTTCTGTACCTATTCCATGTGTCGTCATACTATGATTTTCCAGTGAAATGTTGTTCTTTCGTAATAGATGTCCAAAACGAAGCTTGCTCAAAGGATCATAGGATCTCACGACAATACTGGGCTCTGCATTGCTCTTGTCAGTACCGCTTGCCCTTTGTCAGCATCACAGAAAACACAGGCCCAACTGTACCACACCTTACCCCTACTCCAGTGGCCAAACCCCTATTAGACTGTTTTCATGTACCCCCTCTGTATCGAATTAATTGTTGATCATGAGGACAATGGTTATGAAGTTTTGGATTGCTCATGTAAGTACCTGTTGTCATGTACTCCCTTTGTAT
>NW_024118153.1:0-9280 GCF_003073215.2 Triticum urartu | reverse complement strand
TGAATAAAAATATAGCCTCAAGTAAAGTTACCGATGGACGAAGACGAAAGAGGGGGTGCCTTCCGGGGCATCCCCAAGCTTAGGCTTTTGGTTTTCCTTGAATTTTACCTTGGGGTGCCATGGGCATCCCCAATCTTAGGCTCTTGCCACTCCTTAGTCCAAAATCCATCAAACCTTTACCCAAAAACTTGAAAACTTCACAACACAAAACTCAACAGAAAATCTCATGAGCTCCGTTAGTATAAGAAAACAAACCACCACTTCAAGATACTGTAATGAATTCATTCTTTATTTATATTGGTGTTAAACCTACTGTATTCCAACTTCTCTATGGTTCATACCCCGGGAATATACGTTATGCTCATATTGCTTAGCCATGCTCGTAGACGGGAATTGGTATGTGAGAATCATGCAAGTTGTGAGAGATAATAACTAAGGGAAACTTAAGGTGGCTACTTTAATACACATCTGGGTGGATTGGTTGTGGGCACCTGGGGAATCCAGTGTTATCCTAGGAGATCCGGGGGTACCCGTGTGATCATCCTATGGAATGCCACCCAGGCTCAAAGGGATCATATGATATTTCATGCCTAGAAACTTCCGTGTGCAGCCACAAGCCATTATGGGCTCTGGCATAGTTAAGTAAGTTGTCGGAAACCTTTCCATGATGGGCTAGCAAATGTAGGGCAATTGTAGGTGTACCGGCCTATCTATCGGTTAAGGGTACCTCTTCTCAAAAGCTATGTCTCGATATTCCGATCATGGATGCGGTTGAGTCTTGTGGGGAAAAGTGCGCAAACCTCTATAGAGTGTACAAACAAATCATGATTTACCATGTCCCCGGTTATGGACATTTTGAGTTTCTGGTATTTGAATTATTGGCTGATATCATCACTTTACTTAATGAATTTGTTGGGTTATTATTTTATAAATGGTAATTTTGGGATTGAGTTGGAGGAACCTTCTCAATAATGGCATAAACTTGGTAGTAAATAATTTTTTTCCTTTGTTGTAGGAAAAAATTAGCTTTATCCAAACGTTAAACTTAGAGCCTCCACCAGCCAAATATGCATGTAGAGATAGTTATCATTCATCATTGATCTATAGTGTGATCTTGCCAGCATATTCCATGTGCTGACCTACACGGCTGCAACGTCTCATGTTGCAAAGTTTTCAGACGAGGATTAAGGTGTGATAGGTTGTTGTCTTGCACTTAGTTTTGCTGTGGAGTTGGATGGACTCATTTATCTTTGAAGATTCCGCAATTATTTTTGTTAGATGGCCTTCAGCCATATTATTGTAATAAATACTCTTTATGAGGACCTTGATGTAATAAGTGTGTGATTGAACTCTGTTATAATTCCTCGAGTACTGTGTCTGTCAGCATACCGATCCAAGGATGACACTTAAGCACAGAGACTTAGATCCATTGGGATCAGGTCGCTACAAGATGGTATCAGAGCACACGCTGACTGTAGGACGCGGGAAAAAGCCACGAGATACTCTTCTCTAGTCATTTATAATTCTTCTCTATTTCTACTATATAGATGTCGGACCCCATGAACAAGTTCACTCAGCCGGATGACGACACCCCTTTCAGACGACACTTGAAGGAAGTCACTAAATACTTGAACATCGGCATACCAAGCTTCACCGGAGCCTTCACTGCAAATTTACCAAAAGATGAGTGCTGGACGATTCAAGTTCGTGTTCCTGGAAGGACTTTTGCACCAATTACCGAGCCCATCGAGTTTTCCTTTGATGCACCAACCTGGAGCTTAGGAAAGAGTATGGCCGCCCACATCACCATTGGACGCATAGGCGAGGTGTACAACAAGGATCTTAAAGACACCGTCTATCAAATATGTGGACGCTGGGATGAGCAATGGGAGATGATCCGCACCAGGAAAGATGGATCTATTGCGGCCTACATACAAGAGATGAGCCAACACATTCGTCGATATGAGAATCAGATGTGCACTAACATGATAGATACCAAGAAGGTGATGAGCCGAAATATGGAACTAGAAGAGGAACTCAAGGCAACTCGCAATGGATACAAAGAGGGAATTGCTGTGCTACTGGAGCAGAATGAAGACCTGAGGAAGAAGATAGGAATATCTGTGGTGAAACCAGAACCTAAAGTGGACATTTGTTCTGAAGACTACATCATACTGGATGACACAGACACCGACAGTGATGATGAAAAAGACAGTGATGATTTTTAAGACGAAGTTGGAGCAGATATTATGGAGTCTTCCACCGATCAAAATTTCTAGTCGACCACCATATTACTATTAGAATCCTTCCAAGTAGTTAGAAATCGTTCGCGAGATCTTGTAATAGTAGCTTAGATCGATTGTATGAATCTTGTTTGAATTGAGTGGTGTGGATTGAATATGTTTGTCTCATGTGCATATGGGTAGTGAAATCTCTCATTAGACCCTATTCTATTCTGTTCTCACCCCTCTAACCTATCAGATGCCTCCGAGATGTGACCCCGGATTCATTTTCCCGCCGGAGCTCACCTAGTTGATCCAACAGCAGAATGCCTTGATGTAGTTGCTCATCCAGAACCAAGGCAACAACAACAACAACAACAACCCACCGCCACCACCCCCAGTTGACAACCTAGCCCGTTTCCTAAGGTTGAACCCACCGGTGTTCTCTAGCAGCACCGAGCCGATTGTTGCTGATGATTGGCTCCGCCAGATCGGGAGAGAGCTAACAACTGCTGGTTGCACGAATGCAGAGAAGGTGCGTTTTGCTGCACATCAGCTTGATGGACCCGCAACCTCATGGTGGGAGAACTACACCATCACCTTCCCTGTGGCCAATGTTACATGGGATCAGTTTCAGCAGGCCTTCCGCATCGCACATGTCTCAGCTAGAGCCATGAGTTTGAAGAAGCATGAGTTCTGCAACTTACGCCAGGGGAATCATACTATGGTGCGATACGTGGATGAGTTCAGCAAGTTAGCATGCTACGCCCCAGATGATGTGGCCATAGATGCCACGAAGCAGAAGAAGTTTCTTAAAGGACTGAATGATGAGCTGCGTATGCAGTTGACGGTGGCAATATTCACCAACTACCAGGAGCTGGTAGATAGGGCCCTCATGATTGACGGCAAGCAGCAGCAGATAGAGAACCGCAAGCGGAAGTATGGACATGTGAAGTACAACTCTGGAGCTCAGCAGAAACCCCGCTATCCCCCGTACTCAGGAGGACACACTCATACCCATGGAGGGCATAACCATGGAGGCCATTCTCAAATGGAGGAAATTCACACAACCACAGTGGCCCTAAGAATGGAAATGGGAGTGGAGGAAACATCAGTCAGAGTCGTTCCAACCCAGCCACCCCTACCAAGAAGGATCTAAGTAACATTACTTGTTTCAAGTGCGGGACGACCGAACACTACGTCAATGACTGTCCTGGGGCAAATAATGGTAATGGCAATGGAAGCTTAGGAAATAAGCCCAATCCCTTCACCAGAGGGCAGGTGAATCACGTCAACATGGAGGAAGTTGACGAATAGCCTGATGCAGTTACTGGTAATATAAGTTTTTGATTAAGTCATTTACAACCCTTGTTCTTTTTTACACTGGTGCATCGCATTCATACATATCAAGGGGATTTGTGGACAAGTTTAAGTTGCCAACCATAGCCCTTAAGACACCTATGTTAGTAAGCTCACCAGGAGCGGAGTATATGGCTAGCGATGGATGTTTTCAGTTGTCGTTAACTATAGGTAGGCACGCTTTTCCCACAGATCTCATTATTCTGGAATCACAAGGATTGGATGTGATACTAGGCATGGATTGTCTATCCAAGTATGGGGGAACCATCGATTGTGCTAGTAAGTCAATTCTTCTCACCACCCCAGAGGGAAAACAGATCAAGTATGTGTCTAGGCATGCGCCAAGGAGGACTCAAGTAAATTCACTCTCGGGAGTTGTTCAGGAGGAAGTGCCAGTTGTGAAGGACTATCCCGATGTATTCCCGGAGGAATTACCAGGCATGCCACCAGACCGAGACATAGAGTTTTTGATTGAGCTGTTGGCATGCACCAGACCAATATCCAAGAGACCGTATCAGATGCCCACAAATGATCTGGAGGAAATTAAGAAGCAGATTAAGGAGTTATTGAGGAAAGGTTATATTCAACCAAATTCATCACCATGGGGAGCCCCAGTGCTTCTAGTCGAGAAGAAGGATGGATCCTTGAGAATGGTTGTTGATTATCATGCATTGAATGAGGTGACGATCAAGAACAAATATCCTCTACCGATGATCAATGATTTGTTTGACCAGCTGCAGGGAGCTAAAGTTTTCTCCAAGATCGATCTTCGATCAGGATATCACCAGCTAAAGATGTGAGAACAGGATATACCCAAGACAACGTTTACCACAAGGTATGGGCTATATGAGTACACGGTCATGTCTTTTGGTTTGACTAACGCCCCTGCCTACTTTATGAGTATGACGAATAAGGTGTTCATGGAGTTCTTGGATAAGTTTGTTGTGGTGTTCATTGATGATATATTGGTGTACTTGAAGAATGAAGAAGAACACAAGGAACATTTGCGCTTGGTTCTCGAGAAGCTCAGGGAACATCAACTATATGCCAAGTTCAACAAATGTGAGTTTTGGTTGAAGGAAGTCAGATTCCTCGGACATGTTATATCAGGAGAAGGTATAGGAGCAGACCCTTCCAAGGTTCAATCCATCACTGAATGGATTGCACCTACCTCAGTTGGAGAGATACGCAATTTCCTTGGACTCGCAGGATATTACTAGAGATTTATTGAGAATTTTTACAAGATTGCGAAGCCCATGACGGAGTTATTGAAGAAGAACACCAAGTTTAAATGGACTGAGGATTGTGAGGCTAGTTTTCAGGAGTTGAAGAAACGTTTGGTTACAACCCCAGTGTTAATTCTTCCGAATATACGCAAGGATTTCCAAGTATATTGCGACGCTTCCCGACAGGGACTTGGAGGCGTTCTTATGCAAGAAGGAAGAGTCATTTCATATGCCTCACGTCGGCTTCGACCTCATGAGCTGAAGTATGCCACGCATGATTTGGAGTTAGCAGTCGTAGTGCATGCTCTCAAGACCTGGAGACATTTTCTTATCGGAAATCATTGTGATGTTTACACGGATCATAAAAGTTTGAATTATATCTTCACGCAGAAGGAGTTGAACCTCATGCATAGGGGATGGTTGGAGCTTATAAAGGATTATGACATGAAACTGCATTATCATCCCGGAAAGGCCAATGTCGTGGCAGATGCTTTGAGCCGCAAGAGTTATGTCAATACTCTCATAACCGGAGGATTACCTCAGGAGTTAGCCGATGATCTCCGAGAACTTCGCTTGAAGATAGTTCCGGGAGGTTTTGTTGTAGCCTTGGAAATTCAGTCCACTTTGTTGGGAAAGATCAGTGAAGCCCAGAAGATTTGACAAGGAAATTGCATAGATAAAATAAAAGATGAGTAAAGGAAAGGCCAAAGGTTTTCATGAGAATGAACATGGAACTTTATGGTTTCAGGATCGCATCTATGTGCCCAATGACCCAGAGATCAGGAAGTTAATACTTCTGGAGGCTCATGATTCACCTTACTCGATCCACCCAGGCAACACCAAGATGTATTTGGACTTGAAGGAACGTTTCTGGTGGACAGGTATTGTCGTGGAATTGTCACGGTAGATGTCCTCGTGAAAATGACTTAGTCGTGAGGCCAACACATCTATGTGGTAGCTTGAGAGGGGTTGAACGAGATGAGAGACGCGAGGTTTTACCCAGGTTCGGCCCCTCACGGTGGAGGTAAAAGCCTACATCCTGCTTCATTGATATTGATGATGATGATCACGATTACAAGAGGGCTCTATCTCGAGAGCTATTGACTTGTCTGTCTAAACCTAACTTGTGAAACCTTCAGGAACTTGTCCCCCTTCCTCCACTTGGGGTGCCCTACCCCTCCTTATATAAGTTGAAGGGGCGGCTTACATGACTAGTCCTAGTTGGATTAGGATTATTGTTCGCACACGAACACGTCACAATGTACCCTCGACGCCGGGGGTGATGCACCGCAGTTCGCGTCGAAGGAGATCTGATCGGCAACGCGATACGCAGGACAGCCGGCAGATGCTTTTGTAGACCCGAAGCCCCGTTTGCCCGGGAGGGACCCCGTCAGGGCTCACAGCAGCTATGGGCTGCTCCAGGTCGATTTGCTCGCCCCTAGAGCCTCGTGGATCCGCAGCCCTCCAGCATGAAGAACTAGCGAAGAACGAGAAGAAAGATACAAAGGAGAGAAAAAAAGTAGATGAACACAAAAAAGTAGTAGATGTGTTTGTTCGATTGGTGTTGTTCAATCGGCCGTCACCCCTTAGGTATATAAGAGGGGGCTGGACTTTCCGTGCAAGGAAAAGGCTTGGATTCACGTTCAAAACCCTAGTCAAATTCGGATTGATTTTGTCCGAACTTTCCAAAACTGTTCGGTCTAAAACTGGCTGCATACTGTGGGTCTTTTTTGAGGTGGTAACCGACCTCGGATGGAAACGAGCCCAAAAGCAATCTTGACCGTTTCGACGAGACGAACAAATTTCATGTTGAACGTTTTTTCATCAGAGGTCATCTCGAGGGTCAAATCGCTCGTGCAAGACAGCTAATTATTCACGCTGCAATCTATCATACCCACATATTTGTCTGGTTCCGGGCGTCATAGTTTTGCTCACTGGAGGGTCGCGCTGTGGGGGCTGTAACTTTTGCATATGACCTCGGATTGAGACAATCTTTATATTGAAATCGATCATTTCGACAAGACGAAGACAACCCGTGTAGAAACTTTTCCCATATGAGGCCATCTTGGGGGCATAATCAGCCGAATAGTGTTATGAATACAAAATAGTACTTCGAACACAACTTCGTCCTTAGAGATGAGACCGAATGACTATGGCCCAAATATCAAAGTTTTTCCTTTTGATGATACGGAACTTTTTCACTTTGAGCACTTCTCCATTTGAGGCCATCTTAATTATGTTCTTGGCCGTGCCAAAATCTGGTGTCAACACATGCCCCCCCTGTTTTTCGGCAAACTTGTGTGCCGAAAAATAACTTGCATGATGCTTTTCCTAAGGACGATTTCAACACTCCATCGGCCATTTTATGTGCTTAGGGCGATAATTTCTCTATCGGCCATGTTTATGCTTAGGGCGATAATTTTATATCGGCCATATGGATCAGCAATAAAATGCAGCTAATCAAATCAATGATGATGTGGTAAAACCCTTGCATGATGTAAGAAATTATATTGTGTCCCTGGATTAAAATAAGTCCATGGAGGGTAACCAGTCATACCTGAGGATGAATTCCATTCCATCAGCATAAATAGCATAGTTGGAGAATGTGGATAATGTGTGCACTGAGGAAGTTGAAACCTTCGGCTTGGTCGTTCATAATTTTCACTCTTTTCCTTCTTTACCTTTGTCGCACTTCTTGCGATGGAAGATTGCACACCATTCTTCTTTTGAGTATTTACTTTGGGAACCCATGCCATGTTCCTTTCTTTAAGTTCTTGTGCACTAAGTTTTTGTAATTTCTTTTTTTGCCAATAAGATAAGCCGAGTGGGCACCCCGGTTGCGATTTTGTTTGAAGCAATGGCAATTCTTGTTCTACCTTGTGCACTCTCAACTTCTTCTCTTCAGATTTGGTACTTGATTGACTTGCCTCATCGCCATTAGTAGCCAATGTCAATACTTTAATAGGCTCCTTCTCATTTGAGATCAAATCTGAAGTAGCACTCTTACAGCCATCTTTTTTAACACGATAAATTTGTTTGGCCACCTCTTTCTTGTTCCTTGAGCTCCGGACCGATTCCTTATGATTGAAATGGTCTTTGATATGTTATTGTTCAAATGTTGATCTTTTTGGAGCTGCATAATGTTTGTGAGATGGTCTAAAATAATATGAAGAATACGCCCTTGTATCATACTTGTCCCACGATGGATATGAATTTACATGATCATAGGAAGGTATCCATGGCATTGGCATTGGCGGCACAAAATATGGATATGAATATACCGCATTAGAATTCTCATTTTGCCAATACCAATCCTCGGGTTTGCGCCTAGGGGGTGATCTTGATGCTTTTCCATTAGTTGGCCGATAAGCACTTTTCTCTTCACTCTTCTTTTGATATTTATCTAGTAATTGTGCAAAAGTGACCTTGGATTTCTTGCACTTGTGCTTATTGTGGCCTTTATCTCCTTTGTCTTGACTTGCATCGATCTTTGGATTTTCTTGTTGCCCCCCAGTCCTTGGCGTCTTCATTGTATCTTTGATAGAACTCATGCCTTCAAGAATATTTTCATTGTGCTCTTGAACAACTTTTTTACTTGAAAGCTTGATCCCATCACCAGTAGTTTTTACCTTCTCATCTTTAAAGGAATCGTCTTGAAGTAGCCGATTCAAAAACCTTTTTCCATTAGGACCAATCAGAATAGACTGGTCATCCCTTGGTGTTTCAACAAATTTTAATCGTCCTTTATCAATGGCCGATTTAACTATTTGAGGAAACATGTTGCAATCCTCAAAATTATGCTTGGATGAATCATGCAACTTGAAATACATTCGTCCTTGGATTGATGGCTTCACATGGTGATCAAGAACTTTAATGTAATTATTTTTCAGCAACAAATCAAATATTTGATCACACATGCTTGAATTGAAGGTATACTTCTTATTTTCTAGCCGATCTTGGTGTGCAAACGGCTTTGGAGTTGAGCAAACGAATGGTTCAGATTTAGAATCTCCCCATTGGCTATGCATGTTTTTTACACCCTATATCCGATGTATTTGGATAAGATATTGTATTAGCATCAGATTTCTCAAAAGAATTTGACCTTGGCTTTAAATTTCTGAAACGAAAATAGTTAGAATACACATGTCTCAGTTGAGACCAAGTGCAAGCCAAGTAAGAAACAAGCAAAGATGCCCAATTAGATATGAAATTTTGATAAATCAATGGGGAAAACTTTGGCTGCAATAATAGGTACCTATCGGTCTTTATAAATGGCACAATAGACTGACCGATATGTTCTATAACAGTTTTATTGCTAACAAGTAAATTTCCCTTCGTCTTTGATCTTTCAAAATTACTTATGAGAATTTCTCTTATAGAAGCATCAACAATAAAGCTGAGACCAAATCGGAAGATAGGTAAATCACTTGCTAGACATACCTTTTCAAACACGTTGGGAGAGCATGATGGTTG
>NW_024118152.1:0-8685 GCF_003073215.2 Triticum urartu | reverse complement strand
GGGCCCGTCGCCATAGCCTTACCCCGGGGGGCCTCGGGGTTGTGCCGCCGCCCTTGGCCGTCGGCATAGGGGGCGATTCTGGTAGTGAGCACCGGATACTACGACCAACAGCCAAGCGATGTGACCAGCGACAGCTGGAGCTACGACCCAGAACAGCTTCCGCGTTTGTGACCGTGGAGCTACTACGTGTGGTGGGGGGGGGGGGGGGGGGGGAAGACGAATGTCGGTGTTGTCTCGTGTGGAAAATGTTACAACCTTCTATTAGTTTGGTTGGAACCAGCTTTTTTTGAGACAAGGTTGGAACCAGCTAGGTGGGGGCTGCGACCCGCGCATGACAGAAGCTGCAACCTGAGCGAAAATGCTACAACCAGTGGCCCGAATAGCTTCAAACGACAACATAAATAAAGGGAATTTTTATGATGCATTATAATACACCAGAGCACATGTATTATATGGTCGATCTAATGGATGAGAATAACTGGGCCTTTTTGAGCCCAAGGGTATTTTCGATCTATTTTTTTTTAAATTTAATCGACCCAATTAGGTCCTGGGGTATTCTCGCCCTAAATTTTTTAATTAAATTAATTGCATTAATAAAGCACTTACTTATAGAGGTCCAATCATCGTGCGTACTTTTTTGAATTTCGGTTCGAGCGGTTCGTCCTCTCTCCTCCTCTCAAGCTCTAACCTCGGGCCCCCTCGATCGCCACCGATCGCCCCCGGTGCCCTCGATCGCCGCCGATCACACTCGCCGTGTCTACCCCTCCTGCTCCTACTCCCCTCACTCCCTCTATCACAAGTCTCCCCAGTTGGGTCGCGCCGCCAGATCTTCCGACGAGCTGCTAATCCACTCCTTCCCCGAGCGGACGCCACCTACCCCGACCCGAGAGGCCACATCATCCTCATCGACGTGCATCAACTTTTTCACACCGGATCATCGCTGTAAGTGCCTAGCCCTCTGGTCACTTGTGCATATAGTACCAATAGGGGTCGGATTTGATTCGGGTTTAGGATATGTCATGTGAGGTTTAGGGTTTATCGTTTCAGAAAGTTGTGACGAGATTTTGATCGGATTTTGTTAGGGTTTAGGATATGTCATGTGAGGTTTAGGGTTTATGTTTTCAGAAAGTTCTGACGAGATTACGATTGAAAGGAAGTGTAAGTCGGATGTAGCTAGGACATATTGAAGGACTTAGTTAGGGTTTTGTGGCATTAGAAAGTTGTCAACAGATTTGGATTCAAAGAAAGTTATTTTGGATTTAGTTAGGAGATACATTTAAATTGAGTTTCGAGATATTTTGGATTTAGTTAGGATATAATTAATTTTGTATGGAGTTTGGACTTATTTTGGATTTAGTTAGGAGATAATTTGGATTTAGTTAGGAGATACTTTTGGATTTAGTTAGGAGATAATTTTGAATGGAGTTTGGAGATAATTGATCTATCAGGGTGGATCTATTAGGGCATTTCATGGACTCGTGGACTTTGGATTTAGTTAGGAGATCATCAGTTACAGCTACTACAATCAATTAAAAATTTCTGGATTTAGTCAGGGCATATTTACTTACAGATTTTGAAGGACTGAGTTAGTGCATAATTTCGGTAACGTATGCTATCCATCCGTAACATTGACTATCTGCTTTCGCTGGCAGCATAACGACATGGATGATAAAGGCAATGATGGCAAAAACTTGGGTGATACAGGCACGGATGACAAGGACATGGGTCATAGAGGCAACGAAGGCAAAGGCATGGATGATAAGGATAATGAGGATGCAGGCAAGGATGGCATAGACATGGATGATGTACACATGCAAGGTAAATGAATTTATAATAAAGGCATGGCTGGTTCAGACGTGAATGAGTGTATGGAATACTTAGAGATTGTGAAGAAGACTTTCAGGACTGAGGAAGAAGCCTACATGTTCTACGTAGGCTATGTGAGAAAAAAAGGGTTTGGTGTTAGGAAGGATGATCTGAAGTACAGGGGTCCGGGTCCGAAACAAAATGCATACAGAAGGACATACAAGTGCTGTGAACAAGGATGGCGGGCCCTTAAGCACTTTAACAGAGCTGAGAGGAAAAGAACACCGAGGGGTCTTTATCAGTGTGGGTGTCCCGCTCTTTTTCAGGTTCAGCTACAAGATAGCAGTGGCCTCTGGTTCGTCAAGAATATTGTGGACAAGCATAACCATCTGTTTGTCCCTGCTCACCTGACTCCTACTTATCAGCTCATCGTAGAATGAGTGATGCACAAAAGGCCGATGTCATTGAGTACGCTGTCGGTGGACTTCGAACACATCAGATTATGAATGTAATGGAGAAGAATGCCTGAGGTCCCGACAAGCTTGGATTTATAGATCGATACCTATACAACCATGTTTCAATCCAGAAGAAGCGCAAGATAGAAGGCAATGATGCTAGATATTTGCTCACCTATATGATTGCACAGAAAAAAGCAGACCCGAAATTCTTTTTCAAATACACAAAAGACAGCGAAGGCCATTTGAGGAACATATTCTGGGCTGACTCACAATCCCACATTGACTATGTTGCCTTTGGTGGTGTCGTGGTGTTCGACAGTACATATCGGTCTAACAAGTACAGGCTTCCGTTTGTTCCATTTGTTGGTCTGAACCATCACCACAACACAGTTTTTTTTGGGGTCGGTCTAGTGTCAGACGAGACAGTTGCATCATACGAGTGGCTTCTTCATGTGTTTTTGGAGGCAATGTCCCAGATGGCACCAATTTCAGCAATCACCGATGGGGACGGTGCAATGGTTATAGCAATAGCTACTGTCTGGACCGGAACAGATCATCGTTTGTGCACGTGGCCTATCGAGCAGAATATGGTGATGCACCTCCACAAGAAAAAGCTTGAGGAATTTAGGGAATTCATTTACCGTCGTTGGGATGTTGATGAGTTTGAGAAAAGATGGGAGGCTTATAAGGTTCGGTTCGAAATAAAACCAACATGCAATAGGTTGTCATGGGTTAACAGGATGTACGAGCTGCGACACAAATGGGCTGCTGCGTACACAAAGGGTAGATATTTCCTAGGCATGATGAGTAATCAGAGGAGTGAGTCTCTCAACTCAAGGCTTCATGTGCACCTGAACAGGAAGATGCAGCTTGTTGATTTGTTGCAGCATGTTGAGCACTGTGTATCCATAATGCGTAAGAATGAAGCAGCATTAGACGCAGTAGCGACACATAAGATACCCTTCTCTAAGCTGAATGCACACCCTCTAGAGATTGCTGCCTCTTATATTTATACAACTGCGATGTTTCCATGGGTAAAGCGTCAGATTGTCGAAGGAACAAATTGGCAGGTCACAGACCGGGTAGCGTGTGATGGTTTGGTCGTGTTTGGAGTTTTGCGCAAAGCCCCATATCATAAAGTCCCATATGGCAGGGATGCTAGAGAATTGCAAGGTAAGGAAGGTAAGTATGCTGAGGACTTGCATGCAAAAAAATTGGATGCTGAGGATCCCAATGACTTGGAAGGTAAGGATGCTGAGGACTTGCATGCAAAAAACTTGGATGCTGAGGATCCCAATGACTTGGAAGGTAAGCATGTTGAGGACTTGCATGCAAAAAACTTGGATGTTGAGGATCCTAATGAATTGGAAGGCAAGCATGGTGTGGACTTGCATGCCAAAAACATGGATGCTAAGGATCCCAATCACTTGGAAGGTAAGGACAGTGAGGAGTTGGACGCAAAAAAGTTGGATGCACAAGGCGTGGATGCTAAGCCTGTGGATTTTATATATCAGGTGACTTGTCTGTTTACAGGAGCAAGACTGGATGATGCAGCTTGTAAATGTAAAAAGTTGGAAAGTCAGGATTACCCATGCGCACATATATTCTGCGTTCTGGATCATCTTGGTGTACGCACACTTCCAAAAAAAATTGTCAAGAAAAGATGGACAATGCATGCCAAGCCAGCGTTCCCTTCTTCGAGGACTGCGAATACTCATGTATGGTCTGATCACATGAATAAGTATCATCAACTACGCAACGTGGCTAGTGACGCTTTATTCACAGCCGCAGCTAGCGATTCACAATCAGAACAGGTGATGGAGCTCCTCCGAAGTATATTGGTTGATGGAGAAAAAACAGATTTGGATGAAGGCCATAAATCGTTTGTTCCTTTGCCGGCATACTCTTTGCTGCTCGCGAATGCTGCACTGATGATGTGTAAAATCCAATCAAAATAGTTCCAAAAGGGAGACCAACTACCGAAGAATCAAACAAGAGGATTAAATCCAGGCGCGAGTGGATGAGAGGGAAAAAAGAGCAACGAAGTTAGTGCACATGTTTATCTCACTGTTCATTTCCATACATGCTTACAATGTTAATATGTTCTCTCTTTTTCTTTAATTTACTCAGGAACAAATTGGGGAAATCAAAGGTCACAAGGAGGAAGAAGCAAAAAGAGAAAGACTCAGAGACAGAAGAAGACATAGATTCAGATATAGAAGAAGAGGAAGATTCAAAAAAATCAATGAAATTAGTGCACATGTTAATCTCATTGTTCATTTCCATACATGCTTACAGTGTTAATATGTTCTCCCGGAGAGTGTTCACATGTTTTTCTTCAATTTATGCAGGAAAAAATCGGGGAAATCAAATAGCACAAGGAGGAAGAAGCAAAAAGAAGAGACAGAGTCAGATACAGAAGAAGCGACAGAGGTAGATACAGAAGAAGAGACAGAGGCAGATACAGAAGAAGAGACAGAGGGAAATACAGAAGAAGAGGAAGATTCAGGTACAGAAGAAGAGGAAGATTCAGATGAAGAAGAAGAGGGAGATTCAGATGCATAAGAAGAGGGAGATTTAGATGAGGAAGAAGAGGAAGATTCAGATGCAGAGGATGGTGGGCTTAGGAGGGCTAGAGAGAGACCATTGGAGGTTGCAAAAGAGGATTGCGCAAAACCAAACAAGTGGGCATTAGCACAATTGTGCGTACTTAAACATGTTTTCGAATGCTGGCTGCAGATTTATCTATTTCATTTTTTGCAGGAAACACAAGGGCGCTCCAAATGTCAATGATGGGGGGACGAAAAAGAACGATGACAAGGGTGCGCGAGGAAAACCAGTGAAGTTAGTGTCTATACTTACATGTACGCTCTAGAAGTCGGGTATTTGTTAGTATTGTGTTGACGTTTCTTAACTTTTCCAGGAAAGACTCTAGTAAGGGCGGTAAAGAACAGGCCAAAGGGGTGATGAAGACAAAAAGGCCTTCTAGGAATGTACCATAGGTTGAGCGAATAAGAGCTGTCAAGTTAGCTTCTGTAGCTATGAAGAGAAAATCAGTGAAGTTAGTGTTTTTTCTGTTATAGTGTACTATACATGCTTAAACTTCTTTGCTATCCTATTAACAAACGTTGTTTCATGCAGGAAAGCTAAAATGAAGTCAAGACAGGATGTTTAGATGCACAGGGTCAAGCAGAGAAAACAAAAGGATTTCTGGGGTCGAAAAATTGAGAACAAACTAAAGTAGACAGTTTTCCATGTCGTGATCCACCTTGTTTCTCTTGTATTAGACCTATTTGATGGACTGCCACTATTTTTCTGAATTCCTTGTTTGATTGGTACACCCTCATTTTATTATGGACGGATCGACATGGTAGGCTACTTATGATTTATCAACATCGATGAAACAATGCATTTTTAGTGAAGTTGGTTTTCTGTATTTTTTTCATTTTTTACATAATATATTGCTGAAATTTGTTCAAAGTGTAGTCAAATTTCATACTTTAAATATAAAATAGAAACCAAAAATTTATATATATATATATAAGAAAATAGAACGTTAATAGAAACCTCGTTTTCAAATAACATTCAAAATCGTTTATTTTCAAATAGAAAATAAGCATACTAACATTTTAAAAATAGCATGATCATTTGAAAAAAGCATGTTCAATTGAAAATAAAATAGAATGAATATGCTAATTTTAAAAATAGCATGCTGATTTTAAAAATAGCAAGCTACTTTTAAAATTATAATGCTCTTTTCAATATGCTACTTTTAAAATAACATCCCGATCTAAAAAATATCATGCTAATTTTAAAAATAGCATGGTACTTTTAAAAATATAATGCTCTTTCAAATATGCTACTTTTAAAATAGCATGTTGTTTTTAAAAATATCATGCTAATTTTAAAAATAGCATGGTTATTTTAAAAATATAATGCTCTTTTCAATATGCTACTTTTAAAATAGCGTGCTGATTTCAAAAATAGCATGCTGATTTAAAAAATCAAGTTCTTTTGAATATGTTGTTTTTAAAAATAGCATGTTGATTTCAAAATAACAGCCTCATTCTAAAAATATAACGCTGTTTTTAAAAATATAACGTTGTTTTTTAACTGATTTCAAAAATTACATGCTTTTTTAAATATACTGTTTTGAAAGCAGCGTGCTGATTTTGAAAACAACATTTTTTTAATTACACTTTTTAAAAGATAGCATGTTTTTTAGTATATACTGTTTTTCAAATTAAAAAAACATCATTTTGAAAATAGCGCCATCTCAAAAGTAACAGAAACATCATTTTTTGCATTGCATTTCGACCCGCAAGTTTTTGTTTTGTATTGCATTTTTTTGTGCGACACACATACAAACCGCATTTTCAAAATAACTCGTACTGGCCAACACAAAAAACCTCGTTCAAAAATGAAAGTAGTGTCTAATCCATTTGAAACCCGGTTAGATTTGATTCTAAAAATACTAGCATCACTGTGGCAAAAAAAGGTAATATAATTGCAGTCCATAAAGGTAATTATATCAAGGAGGGTACCAGGGTGCGTTATATATATAGACTTGCATAGCAAGTACATTACGCCACATAGGGTTCATACTACCACCAAGTTACTGCCAAGTTCCACTTACTGGACGATCTTCATATCCAGTTGGACCCAAAAGTCATACCACCAAAGTACCAGTTACTACCAAGTATCAATTACTACTAAGTTGCACTTACTGGACCCAAAAGCTGATACTACCAACTTGCAGTTACTGGCTAGTACATATAGATTATAAAACTAGCGTCAAACTACTGCCATGGGTCAACATATCCTCATGCCACTAACCATGTTCACCCTAAGCCCACCTCCACTCCTTTCCATGAACCCGAAGATAGCCATTTGATCTTCTTTCATTCTGGTGCCCTCAACGACTTCTCTCCAGTTCTTCGTCATGATCGCACGCCCGTCCTTCTTGCCCATCTTGAACAAGACCTTTTTATTACCTTCAAAATGTTCGTTGGTGACACGCATAACCATGGACTTTCGCAGATAATCTTTGAGGTAGGCCTGACTGTAATCCTTTGATAAGCACTGATTGCACAGGGAAATAAATAATGTTACATAAAAAATGAAGTATGATTTGCACAAAAAAGTAAGTATGATTTGCATAACCACACCCGTCCTCCTCTCTGTCTCTACATGATGGCATTTTCACTAGTGAAGTATGATTTGCAAAAAGAAAAGTCCAAGTGTTTACCATCTTGCTCTTCCCTCTGATGACTGCCGAGCGATTGACGGTGCTGACATAGTACGGTATGGGAGGTTGGCACTGCTTTACTATGGATTTGAGACAGTCCCACCGATCCTCGTTTAGCGATACATGGTTGCCATAGAAGATGCGATCCTCGAAAGTTTCTTTTCTCACAAGGTATCTAGGACCTGTATTTAAAAAAATTAAGATGACAAAGTAGTAAATAATTTCATACATAAGATCTAGAACATCAGCACTGGGTTAATGATCAATGCATACTACAATGATCAAGAAATGAAGGACATAGATAACCCAATCACATCCACCAAGCAATATCTCATAGAAACATGGGCAAATTGAATATTTGATTTATTTAAACTAACAACTAAACACTGCTCTATGTAAGCTCTAGTTCAGTCAATGTTGATTTGGAAGGTCATCTAGAACCCAAACAGAGTAATGTGTGGTAATCTAGTGTCACTCAAACATCAACTTTTGATATTTCACGGTTCATTTAATATCTGACTAGCCAAATAGAACTTTACCCCGTAGTGCCAAGATAGGACCGTGGTCCACATCTTCATCTCCATTAGAACTATCATTAGTGTCATAGTCGCTGAGGTGTCGTCATCATCGCTATAGCCGTCACTCCCACGTGAAGTACCATCTGAAGCATCATCTGAGGTGGTCCGGTGATCACTCTCTTCACTGCTGATGAGGATGGTTTCCCTTGCCATTCAAACCTGTTGCATGCATTGCAATGAACAAATGTTAGTTATTGATATATGAAATCAGTCTTCCATTAGGACTTGTTAGCACCATATAAAATGTGAATAATCTTTTCACATACTTCTTGCTAAGTACGTAGTTCATGTATAAACATCTACACGAAAAAGCTAGTCGACAACTATTCACACGACTAGTCAAGACTAGTGGTTAGACTCATAATCATTGGGCAGGCATAACCAATTAGGATATTTCAAGGTTACAATTTTGTGAGCTAGACAAGAAAACTTGGTAACCAACCAATTAGTAGCCATGTAAAAATGAACCATGATTGACTGCTCTCATCGAGCAATACATGAAACTATAACTGATCTGCCTTTGATCACTGCAAATTTCCTGATGGGCTATTGTGTGGTACCATCAGGTAATAAATATAAAGTCTTTAAATTGTCC
>NW_024118151.1:0-8334 GCF_003073215.2 Triticum urartu | reverse complement strand
ATAGTGAAGGCTATGAGAACGAGCAAGGTATGCTGACCAATTGTCACCCTTTTGTATACTTGCTATTTATTTACTCATTACTACCCATACCAACAAGTAAAATCATGATTATGAAGTATAATGGCAGAAAATCCAACAGTGAGGAATTTGTTGCAATGTGTACTACTAGCTCACAGGAAATTTTTATTGACCCCAACAAGCCCATACCATATCTTGGAGATAGGCTGACATAGTTCAAGTAAGCAGTAACAACAATCAATAAAAATATGCACCAACCAAAAATATTACATGTGTGCACATATCATCAAAAACATGCACCAATCAAGAGCAGTCTATACTTGAAAAATCCTTCAAAATATGCACTAATCATCATACTACCATCGAGTAATACATGAAACTATAACTGATCCTCATTCCATCATTACAAATTTCCTCATGGACTACTTCTATGCTCGCCTTTTTAGTTTTTAATAACTAAGCATCAGCAAATACATATACACAGTCTTCAAACTATCCCAACAAACCAAAACATGTGTATGCTCCTATGAATATACTTTTTCTATATCTAGCAGTGGGGGCCATTTTCCAGGGGGAAAAGTACTTGATAGCATCTGTCAAGCAAGATGATAGCATAGTGAAGGCTATGTCGACGAGCAAGGTATGCTGGCTAACACCCACCTTTTTCTCTTACTTGCACGAAAGTGTTTACCCATTACTACCCATACGAACAAGTAAAACCATGATTACGCAGTACATTGTCAGATTATCTTGCTGTAAAATTACTTGTTGCAATATGACCTACTAGTTGACAGTAAATCTGCGAATACCTGAAACATGCACACAAGCAAGTGTCAGATTTTAACGTGGGCCGTGCTGCTAGATCGCAAAATTAAGGTCAGATCGACATTCGAAGGGCAGGGAAGATCAATCTTACCTGCGAAGTGGTACCAGATGGGGCTAGAGTAGACTTGTTCGAAGCTGGCCCCACCGGAGCTTCAGGCGGCGCGACCAGGATTGGGGAGAAGAGATGCCGTTGTCGGACCTTGATGTCGACGAAGCAGTGGAGAATCGTGGCCGGAGCAGGGGGAGTGGGTGGCCTCGCGGATCCGGCCGATTTGACGACGACGGGGGCAGCCAAGGTGACGGCTTGGCAACCCCTAGCCGTCGCCCTCCGCGTCGGCTCTCTGTCTCTGCAAAGAACGAAGTGTGGTGGGATTGGGAATGGGGGTGGGGGTGGGGTTGGGGCCATCGCTCGCTTTTCTCTCTGCCTCCCACTTGTGGAGCCCCACAAAAGGAACAAAGTGTTGGGCCGGATCAGATGCAGATTTGGCTACTTTACCAATTCTGGCCAAACAGAAAAGATCAGCATGACCACGTGTGTTCTTTTGAAGAAACCCTAAAAATACACTGCTGTTCATATTGCATGTGGATGAGTCTTTCAGTACACCAATTGATCTTGAATAATTTTAAGCACTCCACAGTATATATATATGAAAATAATGGTTAACCAATAAAATGGTAAACTATTAGACGCAAGGTTACAAATATTTGAAAAAAATCAATAATTGAATTGTATGCATTTTTATGATTAAATTTAATAAATGTCACATTTTTGCAAAAACTATTATAATTAAAATATTCATTGGTATTTTCAAAAAAAAACCCGCAAATGACTACTTATGCCTTCCAAAACTTCTTCACGGTTTCGTTTATTCATCTATTCTTTGGCATGCTGGTTCTCATAACGCCTTCTTTGGACCTTCTCTTTGTTCGACAAATTCCTGAGATATTGGGCTAGCGCCTTGTGTTTCGCCCTCACACCATGCTTCATTTGGTATCCTTTGGCAACTCCTTCGGCGTGCTCAAGAATATTAACAAAAGACGAGTCCAGATATTTGCCACAGAACGGGCAACGATATGCCATATGCTTAAGCACGTTATAGTGTCCATTCTGCAATTCTTCAAGGGTTTTCTGAGTGTGTGCATCCATCTCTCCTTCGGAAATGTCCGCATAATCATGAGAATAAGGCTACAAGTTTAAATTATGTATGATATAAGCCTCACCATTGTTTACAGTACCTAATATTCCCTAAGTTTCATACTGTAGTGCCTATAAATTATTTTTAAAGTAAATATTTATTAACTTTGAAAATTTAAGGAGAAAAAAGCAATATCAAATCCATATGAAAGCATAAATCATATGATGTACTTTAAAACACTTGTCAATAAACATGCACAACCTTTATGATGTCTGACTTTTAGCATAAAACCAAAACGCACTAAATTGTGGAGTGGATGAACCATTAATTTCTCAAAGATTGACTGAATAAATAATGATCATTACGTACTGATGATCAACATTATATTTAGAGCTAGATTCAATTATGCCAATTCAACAATGTATTGATGGTTTAATGATTAACCTCTAACCTTAAACTTGAAGACAGATCTAGGGTTAAAAAATTAAAATTACCGTAACGGAATTCAAGTCCATGCCGTGCATGTGCTGCAGCTTGTGATCGATGACGGAGTACTGCACCTCGTTGACACGATGCTTCTCTGGGTCGGACACCAAGTAGTCCAAAGCTTTCTCGTGGGGATCCTGATCCATGCGATGGACGACGACGTCGGTGGTTAGCCACGCAAGTCCACGTTCTGTCACGACGGCGTCCATGATAGGCCCCTCACGTCCATGGCCATGATCTGTCATGACGGCCAATCGATCTCCACGAGTGGATTTCATATCCGGCGGCAGGGAGGTGAGCGGCGGCGATGGTTTTAGAGCGTACCCTAGGGGGAGAGATGCAGGGAGTAATTGGTAGTTACCTACTATAGCGGAAATACTTATGAGAAAAATTGATTGGTCAGCATTGGGCACCTTCAATGCAGCGGCGCTTATTTAGGCGCTTAATTAGGATCCTAGAAAAAAAATCACAAGCATAAGCGCTTGGGGCAGGAGCTAGGAACTGGATTTTGTACATCTACGTGATGCAATCCAAAGATCATGTCCCGGGTGGATGAGTTGGGGATTGAAAATTGTGTGCATAAACCCTAATGCTCAAGACTTGTGAAAACATCAGATCAAATTGTCATCAAGTGATCTAATATTACTTGGATCAAGACGTTGTGATCATCATGTGGCCACGTTACAAACACGATGGTTCTAGTATTACTTGGATCAACACCTTAGGCAGCAAACTAGTGCATTTCCTTTTTGAGTCACCATCTTCCTTCTTGAAAACCACATGTACACACTCATCATGTATACCATAACACACCAGAATCTGTTAACGAGTGCTCACAAGCTTAACTAGCTTCAAACGAACCTAGCCAATCAGGGTTTTATGCTACTTAATCTAAATGAGCCGATGATTAATGATCACGAGTTTAACAAGCAGAGATGCCAAACCACACACCAATTAACATAGTTCTACCTTAGTTCAACACTTCCATATATACAAAAGCAAGCACCACTTAGTAGTACTGGTGCACATAGTTCGACCATAAACGTTCACCAACAAAGTATAGCATAGGGTAGTACTTAGCATAGTTAAAACCAAAAGAGCATCAGTTCTAGCTGCGAGAGTGCGCACTTCCCTAAAGCCTCAAAGAAGCCTCATCAAGTACTCGGCATACGCGACGTGCTTCACCCTGAAAGCGTAGCCACTCTTGATGCTGCCTTGGGATGCTCCGACTGCATGGTTGATGGTGCTTCTCAGGTCTCCTTTCATCAGCTTGTTGCAGTAAGGGCATCCATAGCCCCCCTTTCCGATTCTTGGCCTGACACGTTTCTCGAGCACACCACTGTCCAGCTCCCTCACCTTCTGCCTCCTCTAGATCCTCTGGGTTTCTTGGTCGCTGTCGGCGTCGTCACTTAGGACCTACATGTAGTACCAAATGTTGCGTAAGTATATCTAATATGAGAAATCAGCAGGCACGGAGTCTATGAAACATAATGTAATTGATGACAGCATAAAATATCTTCAAATGATGTTGAAAAAATAAATGCATAACTTATTAGTTGCTACATAAGCAACTAAATGGAATAGTACCATATAGTAAAAAAATGAAGGATCAACCATACATGTCGAAGAGAGCACTAGCATTGCCACATTTTGCCACACATTTTCCCCAAGCTTGCCTAAGGTTAGTTCATCAAAATGAGAACCACAAGTTGGCAAACCTAAGGGAACCTTGCCACACTTTTTGTGTGTATGCCATGTGGGACCCAAGTGTGGCTTGCCTAAGGTGTGGCTGGAAACAAACACTCACTTAAGTTGGTCAAACTTGCCTAACCTTAGGTATGGTAATCTTTGGCAAAGTTAGTCACAAACCAAACAGCCCTTTAGTGCAACAAAATTCACTTGTTATGTAAAAATGCATGAACTGATGATGTAACATGGCAGAGCAGCATACAGATGTACTAATGCAAAAAAAGACTTATAACTTACATGCATGACTAGATAAAATAGCTCATGAGCTGTATCTATTTAGGGTTAGAATTTTGTGTGCTTATGATGATGGATATTGAAAGTCCACATGTTATCATCGTGGAAGTTTCCCCTGTTGATCGATACCCCACCCATCAATGTTCCTGAACCATTCAACGTTCTAGGTAAACTAGTTAATTATTATGAATTCTGAAAATAAGTGATCCCAAATGTTGTACTTACAAAAAAGTGTTTTTATCATTTATGCCACCAGTTGTGTCCCACAACTAAGTATCACCACTAGGAATTTCTACTGCTAAAAAAGCCATCGCTTTGTTAAACACATGCTCAAAAATGCCACTGCACATCATTATTGTGATATCAAATCTATCTTGACATGCTATAATGGCATCAATACCTATGGACCAACATGCCAGCTCTCCCTCTATCTCACTACAATAAAGTGTGGGCCCACTTGATCCCAACAGCGTTCTTATTTTCCTGTAAAATTATTCGCTTACTTACTCCTCACAAGTGGGGCCACACTTATCATTGTGAGATAGAGAGAACTGAAATGCGGGCCTGGGCTTTTTTGTCATATTGGATGGTCAACAAGTTTTACATGAAAATAACAATGTCTAATGGCATTATTGAGCAAACATCTAACGGAACAATGGCATTTTTTATACATCTAATGGCATTTTTGAGTAAGCATCTCACGAATCGATGACATTTTTGAGCGGATGTAACTTTTAAGGGAAAAACTGAGTAGTGGGATACAACTGGTGGCATAAATGATAAAAACCCTACAAAAGAACTAATTAAAACAACTCAAGTAAAACATTGATGATATCCAATTTCTTTCTAAAATAGCTATTGCTTAGAGATAATCAATGTTTAAAATCATTGCCACAACCACTTATGGAACATTTAAACCAAAGATCGATCAAGTGCAACCAAACATGTACTCAACATTTTAATACCTTATTTGCCTTGTACTAACCTGAGAAACATGTGTTGAGCCCTGTATAGGCAACAACCAAAGGGGATATATGACTAACCTCTTCTTCATTCTCGTCGGCGATGACCACAGTTGGGGGCAGGGGAGGCAACAACAACGGCTGACGAACACCCGGCTGAGGCTGAGGAGCCACCACTTGCTCCGGCAGAGAAGCCAGAGGAGCTACCTGTTCCGGATTATTAGCAGAATAATTTATATATGTCAAAAACTGACATATACATGCCTCAATAAATGTAATCTAGCTACACAACTGTGGATCCAGGATTTCATACTTGGGTGTTCAAAAATTTATATTGCAAACTAAAACCACAACAATATTTTTCAAATGGAGGGAGTAATATCTAAAATTTTCATGTGAAAAGATTCCTAGTCCATCGTAATGACAGTACTGACATGAATGACAGAAAATGAAGATTATTTACTTCATGACCATACAATATGACATTTTCATAAAAAAGGCATGTTGTTGTTATCCTTAAGTTGCAGAAAATATTTTCACAATCACCTACGTAGTCAATTCAATTCGAAGGTCAAGCTACGTATTTGTATTAGCACAGTCACCAAACCTAGGTGGATTTATTAGCAGAATAATTTATCTAGATCAAAATGTTGCCTATACAGGGCTCAACACATGTAACCTAGCTAGTTACCTAACACATCTACAGAATATTGATATGGAGTTCATCGATCAAAGATAAAAGGAAACCCTGGCCTCCCCAAAAATAGACAAAAGGACTGACCAGAGCACACCTAGGATTTTACAAAAAATTAAAGGAGATAGATGACTAACGTCTTCTTTGTTGACATCGCCGACGACCACAGGCTCGGGCACAGGAGGCGTCACCTGCTCCGTCTGAATAGCCAGAGCAGCTACCTGGTCCAACATAAATAGCAGAATATTTTATATAGATCAAAAAATGTCATATACATGCCTAAACTAATGCAACCTAGCAACACAGCTTCAGATCTAGGATTTCAAAGTTGGATGTTCAAAAATTTATATTGCAAACCAAAACCACAACAATATTTTTCAAACGGCCGAGATCAAGTTGGCTTTTGAGTCTAGAAGGCATTCTTCTGCCTCTGCTTCTGTTACTCACGAAATTAAAGAGTTAGGAGTAATATCTAAAATGTTCATGTGAAACTATTATTTTTCCATACTGACAATACAGACTTGAATGACAGAAAATGAAGATTATTTAGTATGACATTTTCGTAAACAAGGCATGGTGTTGTTATCCTTTACTTGCAGAAAATATTATGCTGAAAATAAGCAACCAAATAATATATTTCAAGTAGGGATGATAACAAGTCTAAAATATTACAGCCTATGGTAATTGGACTCCAGGAATCAAGCAATTGGTGTTGAGCAAATTGAACGACAAAAAATGTGTCTGTTGGATTAAGCGTGAGAGGCTAGTTTTATACAAATTGACATGAAGTTTAGTGCGTCAACTACACCACTTTTAGTCCATTTAGCAATAAAAGAACCATATATAAGAAATTTCGGGCAAAATAATTTGGGTGGTTGGTAGATCTATCTTAAAATTTGGCATCAACACATTTTGGATGCACGAGAGCCATGGATCGGAGTGGTTGGTAGATCTTAAAAACAAGATAACCTATACAATGAGGAGCAGACCCCCACACCCATGCACCCATGTGAATCCGCCCTTGAAACCTACCGGACCTAACGAATCTAGGTATGGATTTCATAGATGGAAGAAAAGCAGAAACCCTAGCCATGCCCAAAAATAGATAAGGGACTGAACAATGAAACCTAGGATATTTCCTAAAATAGGACTGACCTCTCCGTCATTGTCGTCGTCGACGTTGACCACGGGCTGCGGCAGAGGAGGCAGATGGCATGGCAGAGGAGGTAGATGGCGTGGCAGAGGAGTCCCTGCTCCAGCGGAGGAGCCACCTGCACCGGAGCCTGGACGTGGTCGACGACGTCAAGGCCGCCCTGCTACCGGCTGGACCCCTCGCCGGTGGGAAGGGTTTTCTCCATGTGCAGCTTCGCACGACGCTAGGATGCTTCGTGCGCCATGGCGTCGACCCCGGCGTCGGCCCTCCCTCCCATGGTGCGCTTGGGCATCTCGACGGTGGAGGTGCAGCGGCGGGATGGGCAGGCGAGTGGTGAGGCGTGGGAGGAGAAAACCCTCATATTTGTGGATGGAGAAGAGGATGGGAAGAGGGGGCGACAATGAGATAAATGCTAATGGGGAAGAGGAGCGTGCTATGGGGAAGCGGAGCCGCCAATTTAGTCCTGTGCAGTCAAAAGGAGTTGTTGCCACGTTCACACCTCACCGTGCGTTGTTCACACCACCACGTCTTGCCACGTCAAAACGTAACTTCTCACTTATCACTAAAATGAATAGCTCGATTATGCACAGCCATGATTTAGGAGTAATGCAACTTCCCTTGAAAAAATTATGTAATGCAACTGCTCCCTCATTACACAGAACAAAGTCATACAGTGGGACAACTGAATTTGTAGGCTTGTTTCATCTGCACGTGTCATGTTTTATATTTGTCCTAAAATATGTTGTAAAACTTTACAAACATTGGAATGGCAAATGGATGTGACAAAACTTCGTCAGCAACCGTGCGGATTCGTCTGCCATATATCCGATGTCCGGTACCGAGCACTAGTAGAAAAAGGGCCTATTGTCCCGGTTCGTAAGGGCCTTTTGTCCCGGTTCCTGAACCGGGACTAAAGGGTCGGTACTAATGCCCTGTCCCTTTAGTCCCGGTTCAATCCAGCACCGGGACAGATGGGCCTCCACGTGTCCTGTGCGCGGAGCCCAGGCAGGAGGGCCTTTGGTCCCGGTTGGTGGCACCAACCGGGACCAATAGGCATCCACGCATTAGCATTTCTGT
>NW_024118150.1:0-32677 GCF_003073215.2 Triticum urartu | reverse complement strand
GGTATATATAGGCACCTCATTGGTCCTGGTTGGTGGCATGAACCGGGACTAAAGGGGAGCCTTTGGTCCCAGTTCAAGCCACCAACCGGGACCAATGGTGGTGGGCCAGGAGCGAGGCCATTGGTCCTGGTTCGTTCCACCAACCGGGACCAAAAGGTCCAGACGAACCGAGACCAATGGCCCACGTGGCCCGGCCGGCCCCCCGGGCTCATGAACCGGGTCCAATGCCCCCATGGGTCCCGGTTCTAGACTGAACAGGGACTAATGGGCTGACCCGGCCTGGACCATTACCCCCTTTTCTACTAGTGGAGGAGGGGAATGTTGATCCACGCGATGCCATGTGTTTCGTCTGGACCCATATCATGCACCCCGAGCCAACGGGCCAAAACATGCGCCGCTAGCTTTCTCGATCCAAACAACGAGCTAGTGTCCACCATGCGCAGAGATGCTCATGTGGACAGGTTTGCTAGCACTAGTGAATAACGCCGGATCTCGGTGTGTAATACGTGTAGTCGCGTGTCTCTTTGGCGTGCCTGGCATACCGAAGGGACTCGTCGAAGGTCCAATGAACCACGGTGGGGTCAATGCTGGATGTATGGTATGGGTCAACCTGGCTAACGGTGCATGGTTTGAGTTTAGGTAGCTAGGTTTGCATGGCTGGGGGGCTAGATGGCACTTTAAAGGGCAGACAAACTGCCGGCACAGGTTTTCTCCCGGCAGATAGAACTGCCACGAGAACAGCTGCCGGGGTTTAATTCTCCCGGCAGACACACTTCTCCCAGCAGTTTCGTTGCCCTTTCCCATCTATTTGCCGGCAGTCCATTTTCTCCCGGCAGATTGTTCAAGAACATGAAAGTACAATTGCCAGCAGTTCAACTGCCAGCACAAGCAGGTTTACCCGGCAGTTATTATGCCAGCATGTTGATTTCACTAGCAATTTGTTCTGGGCATCCCTATCCATTCATTATGTTCAGGCAATCATGACATATCACACTATTTATACATACACTTCATCAATCAAAGTAACATATAGGCATCATCAAAACCGTAAACTTTATTCGATAAACACAACAATACAAGTAGGCTGTTCCAGAAAAGAAGTACATATAAGCTTCCATATATAAGGAGGTTGTTCCACAAAATGAGAAGTACATATATGTTTCTAGATGTATCACACTACCAAAATGTAGTACCACAAAAGTAGTACATAAATTTCTAAATTTGCCACAACCAAAATGAGCAGAGCAAGTCTCCAGGTCAACAAATAAGGTATATGACATTATCACTCCATCAACTTAATTGTAGGTATTCCAAATCTTCAACATCTTGAAGGTCCTTCCAAACCTCCGTGAACTTGCATACATTTGCAAAACCTGCAACAGAACAGAAATTCAAAATGGAGATTATAGCTATGGCAGCAGGTAAAGAAGTAGTTAAGAAAACAAGATAAACACAGGACAAATCTGTGAGCTGCAGACCACATAGAATCTGGGACTAGAAACAAAGACCAGGTGATATTTAAGTGACTAAGGGCCAGTTCTACAACCCTTTGGCTTCCATATAAAATTTTCAGGGCTTGCATATGAATTTTTTTGCAAGGCTTCAGCTGCTCACACTGATGGCATGGCATGACTGCTCACACCGAGACATGTATGTGCTTTTTTATTTGCAAACATATGCTAAATGTGAGGCTTTTTTCTCTATGACATATGTACAAAACTTGATGTTCATGATTCTCTATACGTGTCCTCCTACTTTCTAAATTTACGTACATATTTCCTTTTCAGAACTACAAATTTTTTTTGTCAACAAAAATACGAAAGATGATTATGTCATCTACAACTCTACTTCAAGAACCAGCTGGCATGCAAGAATAAGAAACTATATCAACAACCACAACCGGCGACATTCTTTTCTAATTTATTGTGATGAGAGTGTGAAGCATGATTGCAAATAGTAAAAACCATTATCTCTAGAGAACGTAGAGCAGTCAGTGGCGGAGCTTGAAGGAAATCTCAGGAGGGGCGAAGCTACAAGAGAAAAAAAATTCAAATACATAATGTATACAACCAATTAGATATTTATATCGAGAAACTTGGATAATTTATATTCAACTGAATCACTTCTTTTTCTTTTGCAAAATGCATCAATTGTTTCCCTTAAGCAACACTGCTTCCTTCTTCTGTAAATGAGACTTTCTATTCAGCACAAAATCTAATTGACAGAATCAATGACCTAACTAGAATTTTCCCCAACTAAGAAAGAAAACTCAGAATCAAAATACTCGAAATTTCCACGACTCCCAGAGGGTAGAGAGAGCCAGCAAGGGCATTTTACTCACCATCTCAATGCGGCACTATGCGTGGTGCCGAGACGAGGTCAGGACTGCAGAACTGGAGGGAGCCCCTGACCACCAATCCCTAGCCTAGTCGGCTGCCCGCCAGCAGCCACCCCCATGCCGGCAAGCCACAGCGGCCGCCGTCCAGTCCGCCGGTGCACCACGCCCCCACCCCCACAGTCCCACACTCAGGTGTCGGTGGTCGCCGGTCAAACAACGAAATCTAAGTTTGGTCACTCGCTGCGGAGTCGCTTCGTTCTTCTCCAGGCATGCATCAAGGAGGTGCTTACTGCCTAGTAGATGATTAATGGGTCCGCCGTTGAGAGCAGTAGATGCAAAAATAGACCTTAATCAAGAAAAAGAATGACCCACTTAGACCTCCTCAGCTAATAGCCAAGAGAAACATGAAATTACCTCCTCAGCTAATAGCCAAGAGAAACATGAATATTACATCCTCAGCTTGCTTGTGGTCGTCTTCCTGCTTTTGCCATGGACTTGTCCACTTCCAACTACATACATAGAAGGAAAGTTTTTTAAGCAATCAATGCAATGTTAGTGTCCTTGCCCTGGTTCATCTTTTAAACCATAACAATGAATCAGCATTCCTTGCCATAAGCAATCCATAAACATCAGATGGGAAACTTGACAAGTGAAAATAAAGGATTATAAATAGAGAACTGTGTTTTGCAAAGTTGGTATTATGGTATTATAATAAGAAAAGAAAACGAGCTTGTTACTTAATTATACTTTGACATCTTGTACATGAGCTTTTCACAACAACAAAATAAGACATCTTGTACATGAGCTTGTTCCTTATACTTTCACATCCAGGTAAGCGAAAACAACAAAACACTTGCACTTATAGTTTTTTAAGTGACATCCAAAGCCATGAAAGTAGGCTGCTAAATTATCACAATATTTGCATAAGATGGAAGCTCATAAAAGAAGCGCTTACAATTAAGTAACAGCATGAACCAGAATGAGTAGAGTATCTTACATATGTTTTGGTTAGTACACAGTGAGCCGAATATCCAATCTCCCTTCCATACACAAAACTTCGAGTAGTAGTGAATTCATTTCGTAAAGCTCACTGTGTACATATATGAACAAGATCAAAGACCTACCCATGAAGAATTTTTTACCAAATGAGCATTGCACCCAACTTGTTAGGCATACAAATAAGCCACCAACAGTAAATGCCATCTCATTCAAATACTATGCTTGTTACCCTATGAACCATGAGGGTAGAATACAGAGAAAATAACAAGATAGAGCTCTATTTATGTTTCCAACAATAAGGCAAGTGCACAACCTACGGTACAGTTCACCTAATGCCACAGTTATTACAATTCAACAGGCACAGCTATATTTAAGTGAACTGTGTCTAATTGTACCAGTGTGTATAGCCAATATGCGTCCATGCAATATTTCTATTTATTTGTTTGGAGAAAATCTTTGTAAAATGTGTAGTCCTACAATCAAGCACTCTGCAATATAGGAAAGTAAAACTCAAACAAGATAGCACTTGTTTGCCCCTGATGCAACAGAAGCCTAAATACAAAAGCTATAGAAGTTAGGTTACCTGGAGCAAAGATTTATTTAGGCTAATAGCCTCTTTGAGGTTCAAAAGGATTAAATCAGAACCCTCACCTACAGACAATACAAATATTACATCAGAGCAACCAACGGAACCACCACTGATTCAACTTGCCTGCTTGTTCTTCTCTCATAAGAAGATAATAAATCCACACACCAACACTATTGCATTCACCAATCCCATTCAAAGAACTCCTGGCTCCATCGGCTGCACGAGGATCATTAAGAAAAGTAATAGCATCAAGAACATCATCTAGGACAAAAGCAGAAAAACGAAAATGAGGGTAACAAGGATTCGTCGCGCACGCCATACAGCGTTACAATCTTTGCGCCCTCTCCGAAATGGTGATATTCTGCTGTGTGGCGACGCACCTTAGGGAGGAGTCCTACTCGAGGGAGGAAGCTCGCGAAATAGGGCGGTGACGAGGGAAGGCGTTCGGCAGAGGAGGGTGGTCACCGGTGGAGTGGCTCGTCGGCAGTGGTTTTCCGTGTCAGTTGGGTGCTCGACGGTGCTACTGTGGGGTGGTTCGGGGCGACGACCGCAGTGGTCGGGTGGAGGGCAGTCATGGGCGGTGGTGTGGTAGGGGCCAACGGCGGGTGGGGGCCGACGGCAGGGCTGTGGTGGTGGGGCGCGACGACGGCAATGGTTGGGTGGAGGGCGGCCGGCGGCGGATCAGATCTGGTCGAGGGTAGGAGTTTTTTTTCTAGAGGTCGAGGAGTGGGACGTCGATTTGGGGTGGCTGCGGCCTGGGTTGAGGGCCGGCGCGTCTATAGTTCGTTTGGGCCTTTCGTACCTCTCGCGCTTTCCCTCACCAGCGCGCGCTCAGGCCCAATATTTGCTCGATCTCGCTCCCAACAGGGTCCCGGCAGTAAATGGGCCAGGTTTGAGTTCTCCCGGCAGATAATGTGCCTTAAAATGTACCGGCAGTGTGTATGCCTTTGTTGCTCAGGTTCTAATGGCAGTTTCTATGCCTTGAGGTACTTGTGCCGACAGTAACAAATGTCCTGGCAGTTCATTTTCCCTTGCTCAGCTACTTCTCCCGGCAGTTAACTGCCCCTAATCAAGTGTTGTGGTGTAGTGTGAGTGCGCATGCGTCATATATATATTGTCAAGGTTGAATGGTGGTTGTCTACGTGGCCATGCGTGCATGCATGATGTGGGTCCAATTTGCATGCGGCGCACGGGATGTGCCTTGGTGGGTAGGGCCCACAACTTGCGGCACAGAGTTCTGAAGCAGATCAAGGGGCGGGCCCCGGTCTTCGTCCACAAGAAGGACTTGTTCCCTCTCGATGGCTAGCTCCGGGATGCATTTTGGTCTCGTTTACACACAACCTATGTGAAGGCTTATGCGTGCCTCTCTCGATGTTCGACCACACCCACACCGCGAAAGGTCCCAAGAAATTTGGATCCCTCATGAATTTGCATGGATTATAGCGGCGACACACGAGACCCGTCATTTTTTGGCCGTAACAATGGCTCTAAGGTGGCCCTGCCCATTGGTCGCACATGGCACATATATGGACCAGAGCTTAGCAAGGAACAGTCACCCCAATCCCTGCTGTGATTTCATGTGGCCGCGGTATAGATCCTGAATTTCCGAGGATACTGCCCTAGAAATGCGGCAAATGTCCCGAATGTGGCAAGCGCGGGCTCCGAGAAAGGCCGGGACCTTGCATGTGCTTTTGGATTGTTCTGCGTTGACCCGAGAGAGAGCATCGACGAAAATGGAGGAACGGACCCGCATTCATTGCGCAAACCGGACACGTTACCTCAAGGTAGCTGGATCCAAACCATGCACCCCCGCCATCTAGACCCACGTGGTGCACCACTTAGACACTAGACCCACATCACTTACGCCGGCCCCCAAGCCAACCATTCCCTGTGTAGACTCATATGCCGCACCCCGCAAAATAGCTTACCACAAGACTTCCACCCCGATTTCCACAACATGCACCACTACACGTAAGTGTCCAAACAATGGACTATCGTGTTATCAACATTTTTTTTACCAAAACAAGTAAGTTGTTTTTAAATTGCCTGAAAATAGCAAGGTTTCTATTAAATTATAATTTCATTAATTACACATTATAACATGCATTTTTTGTCCCTCAAAAAGGGGTGCATTACTTTTTGTAAACCCACAAAATTACTTCCTTTCCCTCGAAAAAACGAATCCTTCTTCACCCTCTCACGATCACGTTCACGGTGGCCTCGCCCTATGATCTAGGAGTGGTCGATCCAATCTCCCCACGGGGGACAACTTCCACGCACTATCTATCTTGGTTGGTTGCAACCATCTTGCCATCATGGTTTTTTATGGGAAAATCACATTCTTTTGTTTTTCCTTCCAAAGATATGTGGCGAAAAAACATGGAACAAAAATTGTAGAAGGCATCATGGGATACATGCACATGTTGTCTTTTTGTACTACAAGTGCACTTGTTGGCAAGTTGCATGTGCACGTGTCATGTTTCATTTTTTATTGAAAATTATGTTGTACACCTTTACATAGACGCTTGAATTATTGTTTTCGTATGTTAATAATTCCTAAATATTGAAATTCAGCATGCACATAACACATGGCTTCCATGCTTCGTCAGCGACCGCTTGGATTCGTCTGGTATATGCCCGCTGTCTGGTATTGGGCAGGGGAATGTGGATCCATGTGATACCATGCGTTTTATCTGGACCCATGTCATGCACCCCAACCAATCGGGCCGACATCATGTGCCGCTAGGCTTCTCGATCCTAACCATGCGCTAGTGTTCACCATGGGTAGAGATGCTCAGGTGCACAGGTTTGCTGGCACTAGTGAATGACTTCGTATCTCGGTGTGCAATATGTGTAGTCGTGTGTTTCTTTGACATACCTGGCATGCCGAGGGAAGGGACTTGTGTCGGAGGTCCAACGAACCGAGGTGGGGTCAATAATGGATGGATGGTGTGGGTGAACCCGGCAAACGGTGCACGGTTTGAGTGAAGCTGGCTAGGTGTGCATGGCTGGGGGCTAGATGGCTAATGAGTGCGCATGCGTCTTGTGTACATTGTCAAGGTTGACCGGTGAGTGTCTACTTGGCCACGCATGCATGTATGGTGTGGGTCCAGTTGGCGTGCGGCGCACGGGACGAGCCTTGGTTGCTAGGGTCCACATCTCGCGGCACGGAGTTCTGAAGCAGAGAAGGGGCAGGCACCACACACTGTCCATAGGCCAGACTCATTTCCTCTCAATGGACAATGGCTCTGAGGCGGCCCTTCTCTTTGGTGGCACATGGCCTATATATATGGACCGAAGAGCTTAGCATGTGATTGTTACCCCATTCCCTGCTATGATTTCATGTGGCCGCGGTATAGATCGTGAATTCCCAATGATACTACCCTAGAAATGCGGCAACTGTCCCGAATATGGCATGCGGGACCCAAGAAAGGCCAGGACCTAGCATGCGCGTTTGGATTGTTCTCCGTTGACCCGAGAGAAAGCACCGATGGAAACGGAGGAACGGGCCCGCACTCAGTGAGCAAACCGGACGAGTTACCTCTAGGTAGCTAGATCCAAACCATGTACCCCCGCCGTCTAGACTCACGTGGCGCACCACTTACGCAGTAGACCCACACCACTTACACCGGCCCCCAAGCCAAGCATTCCCCCGGGTAGACTCATATGTCCCACACCACAAAATAGAATTAGCACAAGATTTTCACCCTGATTCACCAGGTTACTACCTTGTGCACCCCTAGCCAGCATGATACACTACATGCACCTAGAGCCACCTGGGCCCATAGCATGCACCACTACATGTACGTGTCCACAAAACGAACTAACCCATAATCAACTTTTTTTGCCAAAACAATTTAGTTGTTTTTATAATGGCTTGAAAATAGCAAGGTTTCTGTTAAATAATAATTTCCTTAATTACAATAAGGTCCATTTTGTAACTACGCAAAATTCCTACCTTCCCTCGAAAAAAAGAATTCTTCTCTCACGATGATGATGGCCTCACCCTATAATCTAGGAGTCGATCCAATCTCCCCACGGGGGCCAAGTTGCACGCAATAGATATTTTTGGTTGGTTGCAAATTTCTCTCCAAAACGGTTTATTATGAGAAAATCACCTTATATTTTTTTACTTCCAAAGACATGTGGCGACAAAAGCATGGAACAAAATCGTAGGAGGCACGGTTGGATATGGGCACATGTTGTCTGTTTCTACTACTACTGGACCTGTTTGCAAATTGCATGTGCACGTGTCATGTTTCAATTTATCTTGAAAATTATGTTGTACACATTTACATAGGCGATCGAATTGTTGTTTTCATATGTTAATAATCCCTAAATATTGACCACGTGACACATGTGGTAAGCAATCCAAACAATTCAAAAAAATCCCTAAATATTGAATTTAAGCATGCTCCTAGAAATTATCAGTCATAGAACCAACATCTCTTTCTTAGAGATTAAGGTACTTCCACATTAAATCTAATACAATAGATTCAAAGGATCAACTTAATACATTAATAGCACATAGGGATGTAGCCCAGGAATCCAACGAGTAGAGAGAAAAGGAGGAACACAAGCTGGAAGAAGAAGGATTAGCCAGCAGCGGTGCCATCAGCCTCCTAGCCTCACAACTCCAGGTCTCCAGCCTTGTGAACTCCAGTTTTTTCCTGTGAAACACGAATGGCAAAGTTGCTGGGTTAGGACTTAGTGAAAATTACAGTTATGTTGAAACAGTTATAATGACAAACAGTGTTGACATGATGGTTACAACAAGCAAACAAAACCAAGCTCACAAGTGCAACTTACTTTTGACATCAAACAATTATATTAACATGGCCACTTTAGAGCAAGATTTTACCATGCAACATAAACTTGTCATAGCAACAAAAGGCATGGCATGAAAGTATTGACAACATAATGCAAATAAATTTTAGGAAGCATGTCCATAGAAGTTATATTTTTAGTGGCAACCTTCAAGCAAAGTTGCATAGTTTTATAACAGAAAGGGTTGCTGTTATTGGTAGAGGCACACTGAGGTTGGCTAGCCATCGAGGATGACCAGTGGGCCAGGGGCCACATGACTGGGAGCATTTGTGTGTGCGTGACTGCCGTGGGACCCGGATGTCAGTGGCTTACTTTGAAAACAAAAGGGGGGCTTATAGTTTAGTGGGAACCATCAATCAAATTCACAAAGTTTTATAGCTGACAGATTTATACTTGCTGAGATGCACAGAATAAAATGATAGCATGTTGGAGGCAATAAATAAATATGCTACATGGCTTGTCATGGCATCTAATTGCACAGAATGCTAGTACAAATCATGGAGAACAAGACATGCAACATGAGCATCTCCATAAGAGCTGGTAGCTCTACCAAAAAGCAATCAATAACTCAAAAAAAGGTTCAAATATAGTATCAAGCACTTAATAATAGAAAGACACATATTAAATTTTTGGAGTAGAAGTGCAGGTGAACATCAAATACTACCACTACAAGAGTACAAATTTAGCCTAGGGTTCATATACATCATAATCCAGCCCCAAAAAGCATGTACTCCATCACTACCACCACAACTATAAGCATGAGCAGTAGGAAGATTAGGAGTGGGGAAGCTTACTCTGAACAACGGTACCGCCGCTGTTCAGATGAGGGGAGCGGCGAGGGAAGCGTGGAGAACGGCGGGGAAGCGATGTGACGACCACTGTCCTCCTTCTCTTGCGCTTCGGAGTCATCTCCGACTCGGTTGGAGGCTCCACAATCTGCAACGACACCTCGTGCACCGTGGGTTCCTGATCCAGTGGATGCTCTACCCTGGATCTGAATGCACACCACCTCCGCCTGGTCCACGGGCTGGACGAATCGACCTGCTCTATTGCCCAAAGGAGGATCTCGATCTTGTTCTTTGGTTGTGCGGGAGGGGGGAAAAGCTTTGCCTTCTCCATCTTTGACATATCCTTGTAAGTGGCCATTGCCGTCCAGTTCATCTGCCTTATGTTGTGAAACCAAGAACGGATGTCCAATAACCTGGCCATCTTGACCTGGTCTCCACCGGTGATCTCCATGAAGTTGGCGTTCTCGCCACCAGCGATCTACTCCTCCATCGAGGTTCTTGCGTGGATGGAAGAAGGGGTTGGGATGTGGAAGAGGAGACGAGAAAAGTTGCGGCCGCGAGAAGGAGGAGAAGGAGAGGGAGGAGATTTCGCGGTTGTAATGGCGATGGGTGACGGGAAGGACGATGGCGGCGGCGGTTCTGCATTGGATGAGAGGGGCGGCCCGTGATTGTTTTCTTCCTATGACTTTTTTTGAGACAATTTTTTCCTATGACTAAAATGCCAGAGATTAAAACGGTTCCAAAAAAGCCTAACCACTGAAAAACTTTGTATAACAAATATAGATAATTCGGGCCAACCAAAGCCCACAACATGAATTAATAGTACGCTTACAACTTAAATAACACCAAGACAAATATAGATAGATAGATTTTTAGCTAAAAAGGATAGATAGATAGATAGATGGCCGCCGCTTCTCCACCAGGCTCCTCCTTGCTCCTCCTTCGGGCGCCCTTCACTGCTCCTCCGTGGTGTTGTTGATGGGGTACAGTAGAGTGTGCATGCGCTCGCCGGTGGGGAAGACTTTTTCATAGTCCGTGAAGATGTTATGGGTGATGAAAGCTATGAACTCGCAGCCACACCAGAACACGCGGCCTAGGAGGTAGAACGCGTCGAAGGGGTTGGTGAAGTGGGCAAGGATAGCAACCACAACCCCGTTGTGGATGACCTCCTCGACTCGGTACATCCTTGGAGATCCCCGAGGGAGGTGCCCGTAGTCGGCCCCAAGGAAGAAGTCGGTGAACCCCCTTGCACCCCTCCACCTTGACATCACCCACACACGAAGGGTGCTCTCAACGTACACCCCGGCGGGGTAGAGCATCTCCGGCACGGTGGGGGGGGGGAAGCGGTAGGTTGGCCCGGTGTACTGCATGGCTGCGGCGGGCTGGTTCTTTGGGCTGTTTGTGGTGAAGAAGAATAAGGGCAGGCGCAAAATGCAGGTGGGAGAGTATGGGAGATGGATGAAGGGTGTGAGAGGAAGAAGAACATGATAGGTGGCTTAAATAGCCACCGTGGCAGTAATGGGTTCAAATGTGAACAAATTTTCCACCCACCGCGGCATCAGGAGTGTACACGCGTGGGAAACTGTAGTGTGAATCAAAATGCGAAGTTTAAGTGATGCCCTATGTGCCGTCAGTCGGGTCAACCGGGGACGGCTCTACGGCGCGTGCTAGTTTGGGTATGTGCACGCATGCAACATAGGCTGAAGCGGACGCATGCATGCAACCGCATGCAACGTAGGCTTGCTCGGGCACATGCAATGGCGGCGGACATTGCTCGGTCCAACGGGTGGGCTTCTTTACACACCCCAACGACATGATGCATGGCAGCCCACCCTCGAGCGCAGAATAAAAACAGGCACATAAAAAGTATTATATGATTTATCGACGCGAAAGCCATAGATAATCCTTACAACATCAAAAAGCTACGAAACTTGGCAACGATGCTAGTCATGTTGGTACAAGGTTCTTGGTCCAATTCAAGGATGTCGACAAAAACATGCTTCGAGACGGACCCTTCTCGTCCCGAAAGGCCTTCCATGAAGCACGTGCAGAATGACACCAAATTTTTCCAGGATGTAAGTCCAATGAGATCAACACTTGTTCATGTTGGCTAGTGTGGGACTGACCATCGAAGGAGATAAAGATTGACACTTGTTCATGTGGGCCCATATTTTTTTTACATTTGGTGTCAATAGAACACAAAAAACAAACATGACTATATGCTTTTAGATCTTCACCCTCCCCAATTTGTTGGCCAACTCAGCAGGTTTTGCCTTAAGATGCCACCTCTTTCCGTAAGGTGCAATTGATGTGGTTTTGGAATGCTGGTTCTCTTTCCTGCAGAACCGGCATTTATAGACTGTTACGCCAGTACACAATCTTTGCAGCCATGAGCCACTTGAAGATTTTCTTTCTGAAAGCTTCCCTCAGCTGTTGGTAGTTCTCCCATTCTTCCAAATCTGCAATCTGGTATTAGAAGAAAAAAAATCTAATGCCAGCGAATTGTACATTACATCAAAGGCAGGCATAAATGGATTGTTTTTTCTTTGTATTGGTTTCCTAAAACTTTGGTTATATGAAAGACAGGCATAAAGTGGAATACAAATGATCCATTCATCTAAATATGCAAACCCTAGGACTGATAACCGTACGATTAATCAAAAAAAGGCGAACAGTACGATTGTCTATACAAATAGCAAGGAATAACAAGAGAGAAATTCCTTGGGTTAACCTCGAGAAGGCAAATTCTAGGGTTAATATCTGTAGACACTAACCGATTCGTCGTCGTTGCTGCTGTGTTGGATCAGCTGCGGCGGCGAATCGGCGGCGATGACGTCCTTGTCGACCAGTTCCTTCATGGGGTCCACATCCGCCGCATGGAGCGCACCAGCCACGCACCCTCCCCCGGCAGGTAGGATCATCCTCGCTGGAAAGAATGTGGGCTTTTTGGCGGCGGCAAGTAGTAGGCAGCGACAAAGCCGTGGGTGGATAGGCAGAGGCGATCGAACGCTGGAGGTGGGAGCGAGATTTGGGGAGTGAAAATTCAATTTGTTTGGGAGAGAGAGGTCAAGGCCGCGCACAATTCGTCATTTTTGAAATTTAGGTAGAAACATGCACGTATACGACATCGTGCACACCCAGAGATTTGCCCGAACCAACCAACCAAACAACCAAGTAAAATAAAAAGTGCACAATGTCGGTCCACAAACGTGGCAACATAAACCGAACACAAAAATAGTGTGTTAAAAACAGAAAAATAGGAGGGACATTTTTTTTGTTTTGCGTAGTACTACTAAATACTAGAAGGGAGAACTACTGAAAAAAAATACTAGAAGGCACAGTTGGCACATTTAATTTCACATGGTATCTACTAGCTTTTTTGTTCATCGCTATCTATGTAGTACCAATTAGGTAAAATGAATGGATAATTATTAAACCCTAGCTATTGTCAAGGTTTATCCGTGTGTGTCTACGTGGCCAAGTGTGCTTGCACGGTGTGGGTCCAGGTGAGTGTGATGCACGGGACGGGCCTTTGTGGTTAGGGCCCACATGAAGCGGCACCAAATTTTGAGGAAAGTGAAGGAACGAGCCCCACGCACCATCCGCATGCCGGACATGTTCCCTCCCATTGGCTAGATCCAACATGCGATATGGACTCGTTTACACTTACCCCGCATGAGGGTTTATGCATGCCCCTCTCGGTGTTTGACCATACCCTTCATGGGTCATATGATGAGACCACGCCAGGCCCCGTGATGCACCGCCTAGGCACAAACCGGGCGCGTTACCTCTTGGTAGCTAGATCCAAACCATGCACCCCCGCTATTTAGACCCAAGTGGAGTAGCACCTAGACACATGACCCGCGACACTTGTGCCACCCCCTGAACCATGCATCCCCGCCGTGTAGACTCATATGTGGCCATGTGTGCATGCATGTTGTGGTTCCAGCTGTGTGCGATGCACGGGACGGTCCTTGGTTACTACGTCTAACATCACGCGGCAACGAGATTTGAGGCAAATGAAGGAATGGGCCCCGCACTCCCTTCACATGACAGACACATTCCCACTCTGTGGCTTGATCCAGCATGGGATATGGCCCCAGTTGCCCACAGCCTACGTGAGGGCCTACGCATGCCACTCTCGATGTTTTACCACACCCTCTAGGGGTCGTATGATTACACTTGCGCTAGGTCCCATGAATTTTCGGCCCCTCGATAATTTGCATGGATTATAACGGCAGCTAATGAGCATCATAGCCTAGAGAACGACATCGAGGCCACCCCTCCCTTTGGTAGCATATGGTGCATATATGGACCAAAGAGATTAACATGGGGCTTTCATCCCAATCCTTGCTATGATTTCATGTGGCCACCGTAGATCTTGAACTTTCGATGTTACAACCCTAGAAATGCGGTAAATGACCCGAATATGGGAGGGAGGGGGGCAGAAAGGCCATGCAATAAACGATCCCCATAATTTTATGTTTGTTTTATCTGGCAAGACAAACAAGTTTTTTAAAATAAGGATTTTTAGCATGTTTAAATAAGGATTTTATAATTTCACATTATAAGGTGCTTATTTTTTTCCTAAAACAAATGTGTTGTAAACGCACAAAGCTCCACATTGAGCCTCTCACCATCACGTTCACATTGAACTCACCCTAAATGAGGTAGATCGAATCTCCCCACGGGGGGCAACCTCCACCTAGTAGCTAAATATGGTTAGTTGAGAATTTCTCCCCAAGTCGTTTTTGAGGCAAAATCACATTCTTTTTTTTTCCTCCAATATTGTGGCGAAATACATGGAAGAAAAATCATGGGAGGCACGGTGGAACGAGTGCACCTGTTTTCTCCCTCCAAAAGTGCACTAGTTGCCATATTGCATGCGAACGTGTCACCTGTACAAATAATTGAATTGTCGCTTTTATTTTGTTAACAATTCCTAAATATTGAATTTCAGCATGCACCTACCCCGTGTCAGTTAGGTCAAATTTGTTTTATCCAAGCTCCGCCAGCAACCGTGCAGATTCTTGTACCATGCACGTGCTGCTCCGGGCCTCTGGCATCCGCTACCGGACAGGGGAATCTAGATGTGATGCAATACAATTCATGTTGACCCATATCATGCAACCTTAGCCAACCAAGCCGACAACATGCACCGCTAGCCACCTCGATCTAGACCATGCGGTAGTGTCCACGATGGGCAAAGATGCTCAGTTGAACATGTTTGCTGGCACTAGTGCATGATGCCCAATCTCGGTGTGTAAGACGGGTAGCCGTGTGTCGCTTGGACATGCTTGGCTTACGGAGGGAGGGACTGGTTGGAGAACTAACGAACCGAGGTGGGGTCAAGGGTGGATGGATGGTGTGGGTCAACTTGGGTAAAGGGGAACAGTTTGAGGCCATTTGAACAATGTATGCCATGGCTATGGTCATGAGCTACCTCACTTGCATTACCACGAAATTTTTCATCAGGGGATAGTGTAAACCTAAAAAATTTGAGTTTTATTTTTGGATATCCTGTTTGTTACATTTATGGCATCGTGTACAACAAATTTGGGGTTATTTTGGAGATGGTCAAAAAATCACTTCATTACAGACGGATCGTTTGGTCTCACTTAAGCGAGTTTTTCTAACAAGGTGGTTTTTTCGACCACATCCAAATCACCTGAAATTTTGTACACACGATCTTTTCATAAACATAGACAGAATTTGGAAGTCTTCTAATTTTTCTAGAATTTTATATAATTTATAGTGGCTCAGTGAAACTCAGGTACATACCTCTGACTTTACCCTAAGGGGACAGTGTAAACTTCATTATTGCTGAATTTTCTTTGATAATCATGTTTATTACATGGATGTGACTGTGTAAAAAAATTGGATGATTTGGAAAATAAAAAGCCCACACCAACTAACAGGAGATATCAAACCCCACGGCCTGCATACGACTAGAAACCCAACCATATGGGCCAGGATGCAGGCCCGTGGGATGTTGATTTCTCCCGCAAGTAGGCCCCACGGGGCGTACACAGAAGTGGATAGGGAACGTGATGTTTCAGTGAGAGAGGCTCATGCAATTGGTCTCTTAGCCGTGTATATAAGTAGGTGCGCGCGCGTCTCGCTTGGCGAGGTGGGACTAAACTCCCGCCATCCATCAGTTGCGCCCGGTGCATCTCAGTGTTTGGCCAAATTTTGTTGGGCTGTCCCAGGCGAACCTCACCCGCGTGCTGGACCACGCGTCCCTGTAGATGGTTGGGCTGGCCCATCATGTATGCATATGTTTTTTCTTTTTTCTTTTTCACATATTTTCTTTCATTTATTATTATACAGTTCTAAAACAAAGGTTGTTGTAAACGCACAAAACTCCTTCTTCAGCCTCTCACCATCACGTTCACGTTGAACTCACCCTAAAATCAAGGAGAGGTAGATCGAATCTCCCCACGGGGGACAACCTCCACGGAGTAGCTAAATATGGTTACTTCAGATTTTCTTCCCAAGTCGTTTTTGAGGGGGAAATACAATTTTCTTTTTTCCTCCAATATTTGTGGTGAAATACATGGAACAAAAATCGTGGGAAGCACGAGGGCTACCTGTTTTCCCCTTCAAAGTGCACTTGTTGCAAAAAATGCATGTGAACGTGTCATATTCCACATTTTCCTTAATACATATTGTACACCTGCACAAACAATTGAATTTTCATTTTCATTTTGTTATCAATTCCTAAATCTTGAATTTCAGCATGCACCTATCCCATGGCGTCTCATCCAAGCTCCCACATCAACCATGCAGATTCTTCTACCATGCATGTGTGCTGCTCCAGCATCCGGTACAAGAGAGGGGAATCTTGATCCGATGTGATGCGATTCATGTCTACCCATAGCATGCACCGCTAGGCAACCGGGCCGATAACATGCACCTCTAGCCGCCTCGATCCAGATAATGGGAAACATGCTCAGCTGGACATGTTTGTTCGCACGAGTGCATGATGCGCCAATCTTGGTGTGCAAGACATGTAGCCGTGTGTCGTTTTAACATGCTTGGCATACCGAGGGAAGGGACTCGTCGGACATCCAACGAACCGAGGTGGGGTCAAGGGTGGATAGATGGTGTGGGTCAACTTGGCTAAAGGTTTACGATGGGTGTCTACGTAGCCAAGTGTGCATGCATGGTGTGAATCCTGTTGTGTGTGATGCACTGGACGGACCTTTTTGGATAGGGCCCACATGAAGGGGCAACGAATTTTGAGGAAAATGAAGGAACGTGCCCCGCACTCCGTCTGCATGCCGAACTCGTTCCCTCCATTGGCTAGATCCAGCATGCGATTTGGCATGCTTTCCACATAGCCCGTGTTAGGGCTTATGCGTGCCACTCTCGGTGTTTGACCAGACCCTTCATGGGTCATACAACGAGACCACGCCAGGCCCCGTGAAGCACCGCCTAGACATAAACCGGACGCGTTACCTCTTGGTAGCTATATCCAAAGCACATGCAGACCCGCTGCCTAGACCCACGTGTGGAGCATCACATAGATGTTTAGACTCATACGTGGACATGCATCCTCTTGGTAGACATTTAGACTCATGTGTTACCTCTTGGTAGCTAGATCCAAACTGGACTCACACCACTTACGCCAGTCCCCGAACCATGCATCCCCGCCGTTTAGACTCATACGTGGACATGTGTGCATGCATGTTGTGGGTCCAGTTGAGTGCGATGCACGGGACATGCCTTGGTTACTAGGTCTAACATCACGTGGCATCAAGATTTGAGGCAAATGAAGGAATGGGCCACACACTCCTTTCACAGGTCGGACGCATTCTCTCTCGATGGCTTGATCTGACATGCGATATGGTCCCGTTTGCACACAACCTATGTGAGAGCCAATGCATGCTGCTCTCGATGTTTTACCACACCCTCTAGGGGTTGTACGATGACACCACACCAGGTCCGGTGAAGTTTTAGCCCCTCACGAATTTGCATTGATTATAACGACAGCAGACCGACATCATAGCCGTAGAGAACGGCTTCGAGGCCACGCCTCCCGTTGGTAGCATATGGCACATATATGGACCAAAGATCTTAACATGGGGCACTCATCCCATTCCCTACAATGATTTCATGGTGGCCGCATAAGACCTTGAGCTTTTGAGGTTATAACCATACAAATGCGGTAAATGGCCCAAATATGTGAGGGGGGGGGGTGTGAAAGGCGACACAATTACCTACCCCCATTATTGAAGTTTGTTTTTTCTGGAAAGAAACAATTTTTTATAAATAAGGAATTTTCAGCACTTATTAATAACGATTTTATAATTTCATATTGTAAGGTGCATTCTTTTTCTCTAAAACAAAGGTGTTGTAAACGCACAAAACTCCTCCTTGAGCCTCTCACAATCACGTTTACGTTGAACTCACCCTAAAAGGATTTCCCTCTTTTTTACGATTTTCCTTTGTTTTTGTTTTTTAGACAAAATGATTTTGCTTTGTGTTTTTTTATTAGTAACATAGGGTTTTACTTTGTGACTGGTAAGCGTCCTGTGGGCCTGTTTGGTTGTTTCTTTACGAACTAGACCCACGTGCTGTTATTTTCTGTGCTTGACACGGATATGGTCCGTGTCATCACCCCCATCGCCCACACACCCCCGGCCCCCACACCCCCCCGGCCCCGTCACCCCCACCCTCCCCACAAACCACCCCGCCGCCTACTCGCCTGGCCGCTCTCGACGGTTGGAGCAGAAGAGCGCGGAGTGAGATTGGGAGGCCGCCAGCAAGCACCTAGCGACTACCGGCGAGTAGGTGAAGTGAGAAACCCTAACTTGTAATCTTCGACTTCTTTGTTCCTTGTTGTGTTGTCGTTTCAGGAGTTGGATATGGTTTTCAAAGTCAGAGATTAGATAGTTAGGATTTTTAAATCGGAGGTTAGGTGGAAGGCGATGCAGAGATTGAAGGAAGTTTTCTACATCGGTGGCTAGCTGGGTATTTTTTTCTAGGGTTTCAGTATTCCAGGGTTTTCATAACAATGAACAAGTGCAGATGCATAACACAATAGTAGCAAATTTCAGCAAACAATCCTTTAAAATCTTTAAAAAATATTGGCCGTGTGCACTGGCGAATCCAGGAAGAAACCAGAGGGTGGGCTCAAAACTTATAAGATGGGCTAGTGGGTTACATTCCTTTTTAGGCCGAAATAGGTTGGGTTTAGTAAGGAAGCCATTAACTTGTAGTCCTAGATTACAAGTCAACTAAACATTTCTCAGAATAATATTTACTGCAGTGTTTTTTTGCAGAATATGAAATTTTGATCCAAATATTTGTATCTTTGTAGGGAAATAACAATAAACTCTTAATTCTGTTGCCCAAATTAGTTCATATTTTAAAGATTATAAATGTGAGGGTGTACAATATATCAGAGTTTTTAGGAATTATTTTAGTCTTTATTTTGTGTGGTTATGTAGTACCAGGAAAAAGTGAAGTAAGTTTATTTTCTCCAACATGACAGACAAGTGGCTAATTGAGTTGGTTACCCTGACAATCCTTCGTCCGTCCATAACAAATTTTCTTTTCTTTTTCAAGGAACATATTGTTGGATGCGGATGTATGTAGATGGGCTGTATGTTGAAGGTGTGCGTGTGTACATTCGGGTGGGCCGAGTAACAGCAGTAGTAGGATTTATGTTTTCATAGGACTTTTCTCAGAGATTACTGTTCAGTCTCAGACACTACCTCAGTTGTGCTGCAGAGGAGGAGGGGCCTATGCCGCGCGTTGACGCTCGGGGTGAGCCCGTGCTGCCGGTCGAGGATGAAGAGAAGGACATGTCTGAACAAGCTGTGGTGCGGCGGGCACGCGCTACATTGCGGGGTTATGAGGAGTGGAGGGCGAGCCACCTGCTAAGTTCAAGTGTATGATTGTTGATTACTGATGCAGTACCTTCGTTGATTATACTGTATGATTGTTGCCTAGTGTGTTTACATGCATAAGCCCTTTTCTTAAATTCTCATCCTTTGCTTTTCTTCATTTTATTTTGTTTACACAGGTGGTGTGCATAACCTGTCGACAGGACTGCAACAGGCCCGATGCTGATGGGTTGACATTTACCATCATACTAGATGGGGACACTTCAGCTGTGGTATAAATAATCATGTCAATTTTTTACTTGTATTGTGTTTGTTCCCCTCTACTTTGAAGATTAACAAAATTTAGGAAATAAATAGCAATTAAATTCTACATGTACAGATCGTGCCACCAGTTCAGCGCCATCCCAGACAGTTCATTGATTTTTCAAGCGAGAGGGAGCCGCATGTATGATTTTGGCGTGTACAAAGGGAATTCAAGGGCGATCATCCGTGGTGAAAACTAGTGCAGGTTTGTTGAAGACTTCGATCTGCGAGAAGGCAACCTTGTCTCCTTCGATTTGACTGAAGACATTCCTATGGTGTACTACTGCAACTTGCCAAGGACATGCGATCAAAACGAAGAGCATAAAGATCCTCTAGAATTAGCTGTCATAACGAAGGGAATTAATCTGACGAAGCAAGAGGAGCATAACCTTCTTACGAAGCAAGAGGAGCGTAACCTACATGACCTTTTGGCGATGAAGAAAGGTTATATAGGTGCATTTTTTGTCCACCGCTTCACCCAGTCGAACATAGCAGGAAAGACGATGGTATGTTTTTGGTGGACTAGTATTTTCTATTTTGTATGCAATTTTCTTTGTTTTTTCATGGAGAGAAAGATTAATGATATGCTATTGTAGCTGATACCAGTGAATACACTGATGTGTGTTTTTGCATATCCTTTTGTTTCCCATAACTGTAGATCCTTATGTAATATATGTAGATGTAGCTGAAGATCCTTTTGTTTACTGCTCCTTCACATATTTGATAATTTTTCTCCCTATGACGGTGCATACAGAGATTATCGGTGAAAGTTGTCGACGCCCTGAAGACCCTAGGAGATGGGGAGATACCGAGAGATGGGCTTGCTGGCATTCGGTTGTGCAAGGACAGTTTCATGCCGGTCAAGTACCACAAATGTGATGATGGCCACATCATATTTGGCAAGGGATGGAGTGATTTTGTTGACAGTGAAGAGCTCAAGGTTCATAAAGCTGTTCTTTTCGGTTTCAAGACCACCACCCGTGAAGATCTTCAGATCAAGGTGGTTATGAACATGCTGACCGAGGAGCCACAAATGTAGCACGACAATGCAAGAGTGTCCTTTACACTAGGTATACTGTGAAAACTATGTTGATAGCAGTTATGCATCTATGGGGTTACGTCTTCATTATGTCTTGGGTGATGATGACTATAAGAGGAGGACATGTTGCAGTTAGAGTAAATGCTAGGATTCGTCCCTATTCAGGACTCAAAATAGGGCTTACACAGGTGGTTGCTTTATTGGCTGATGTTTCCCTGGCTATAATCATGAACGATGGTAATGCAAATGGAATTGTTAAGGCGGTTTTATTAATATTTTAAATCATGGAGTTAAGATGGTAGAACTACCTATGAGTGTTTGCGTAGGAGATGCGGGAAGGGCATTAGTTGTGTTCTTGACTCTTTGGCAATGCAGGAATAATGTGAGATTACAAAATAAATGGTATAGTGATCTTATGATTCTTGTTTAGCTAATTTGCTTGTGGATCATGGGATGTTCTATATTGCAGATGAAGGTGGTAAACAAAGAGGTGCTGATGTTGGGAGCAAAGAGGTGCTGATGGTCTATATGCGCAGGCTAGAGCATGTAGCAGGTGAATTGTATTCATCGCAAGTGTGGAGTCATAGGGTACTGCGGTGTCACCTACGCATCTCTCAGCTATATTTTCTATCCTCTGCCATAGTTTTATTGTTTGGACCTTCATGTCAAGTCTAGATGGGCTTGCTACCATGTATGATTTGTGCTGCTAGTTGATTACTTTAGTTTCTAGATGTAGTTTGTATCAGGGGCTTCAAAGACCATGTGGTGTATGTTAATGGAAAATCAAAGGGGGCGACCCTTGTTTTGATTAAAAAATGAACTTTCTCTATGCAAATAAAAAAATGAAATTTCCCTATTCAAACCCAGTTGAGAACAGTATTCATTATAAATCTGAAATCATCTTTTGGCAAAAATGGCTATCGCATTCTGTATCATAGCTAGCGAAACCGAAAGAAAATAAACGTCTTAAGTATAATATCTCGTGAACGTGGATCAAATTTGGAAAGACAGCTAGAATAAAGGATGATTCAACTTGTAGGAAATTTGAACTTACGACTTACTAGCAGTATAATAAAGTTTACAGACTATCAGCTAGATAAATAGAAGAAACATTTTAGGTTGATTCATTCTTGCTTCCGGACTTGTTTGACCGCCTAGATGGTTTGGCGAGATGCTGGCGCTGACTCTCGAACCCCTTCTGGAAGTTCACCAACCACCTGTATACATCATAGGTGGCATACGCGTCCATGGAAGCATAATAGATGTTCTTCAAGGGCAAGGGTGCTTCTGCCCATATATGGTGGTCATCTTCTGTGATGGTGTCCTTCATCTTATTGTAGCTGTGGTGGATGATGGAACTAGCATAGTCAGCCAAGCCATACTTTGGCTTAATCGTCACTGGATCAGGCACTCTCCACATATTCTGGATATCCACAAAGTTTTGTACCACCAGACCAACACGCTCGAGTTTTTTCTCGTCATTGTTGATGTCCACCCCAACAAAGGTGTACTCCTAGTCGAGCAGGAAGGCGGCAAGCAGGACGCAATGCTCATCAGCAACGCTTATGTGGTACACGAGGACGTAGATGCCAACGCATAATTGGACCACGGCCGCCATCTGTGTCGGACCACGAGGCTAGGTGTACTCCACATCCAGTGCAACTATCTTCTGGTCGTCGTTCCACAGCCAGTATTTGAATCTGCCAATGCAGTACTCAACACAGTTAGCCATGTTCATGTACTTCACACAAATTTCAGTAGTTCCATCTGCCCTAGCAGCATAATCATTCTCGAACGCCATGCCGAGGACTGTAATTGATGAAACCAGTATAAGACATGAACCATGGCAATAACATGATAACAATAAGCCGAGATGAATATGACGGCAGACAGTATAGGAATTCTGGCGCTATTGAAAGTTTATGTAAACAAGTGCATGAACAATTTAAACTAAACAAGTACTCCCTCTGTAAATAAATCACTAAAGCAGTGAACCAAAAGTTGTTATATTTCCTTGCAGAGGGAGTATATGCGAATTAACAATCAAAATTTACGCTCTTGAAATATTTATCTAAACAACTGCCTCAACAATCAAGAATAGACATGTATCTATGAATTGTTCATCGCCCATGCAGATGAAACTATGTGTACAAACTAAAGAAGCAGGAGAAAAACAAGAAATTGACAAGACAACGAACTAGATGTTGCATGCAGATGAATTTGTGTGCAAAATTCTCATAAGGCAACGGACTACATGTTGCGGACAGATGAATCTGTGCGCACAAAATAAAGAAGCAGGAGAACAAGAAATTGACAAGAAGAAGGCCATCGTTTGTGCTGCTACTGCAGAACTAGTAACAAAATTAATAGGAAGGAGAACTCACCGTTCCAGAAGCCAGATTGTTGGGAGAGTGGGCGACGCAGAGGAGGAGGGAGTGGAGAGGACGCAGAGGCAGAGGAACCGTTTTTGGAGAGTCGTGGCAGTGAGGATGAAGCGCCCTCGCGCATGCCTGTCCTAAATAATTGGGACGGGGCTCGTCGCGCCTGTTGGAGTCCTTGCTTCCTTTCTCATGTTCACATTTAAAATGGGCTCATCCCATAGGCCCGTATAAGAAAGCACAAGAAGCCCAAATGCTTCACGGTTGAGATTACTGATCTAAACTTGCTAAAAAATTCTCAAAATAAAAAAACTCGCTAAAAACATTACGTGATCTAAACCAACCTCTTCGTGAGATCCCAATTGCCAATATTTCCTTGTGGCGGGTTGTTAGAGAATCCCCTATTGTCGGTGTCAAAACCGGCGGATCTCGGGTAGGGGGTCCCGAACTGTGCGTCTAGGATCGATGGTAACAGGAGGCAGGGGACACGATGTTTTACCCAGGTTCAGGCCCTCTTGACACTACTAGAAAAAGGGCTGCTAGTGGCGCACTTGTTTTCGCTACTAATGGCGCACTACAGGTGCGCCACTAGCACCACGCCATTAGATTTTTTTACTAATGGCGCACCACCGCAGGAGTGCGCCATTAGTAGTAATTTTTCAATTATTTTTCAATTTGTTTTGTTTTTTTTCTCAATCTCGGGTCACTACGGCTTAATCTCAGGTCAATATGCTTAATCTTAGGTCAAATTGCACTCTGTGGTCAGACTTCCCAGAAGGTCACCACGCTTAACTTCGTAGTTCTATCCAACCCCAGCACCACCTCACTTCACAGGCACTTGTTGATATATCTATCATATCAATCCTATTAAACCTTGTTGATGTCTGGGACTTAGTTCATGAGCATGATGAAATTTTGAAAAAATATTTCAAACTTCCCGGTCATATTACGTATCATATTTTCAAAAAATAATTCAAATTTTTTTTCGAAACCAATTTTTTTTCTGTTACTAGTGGCGCACCTAGCATACGGTGCGCCACTAGTAAGTTTGAATTTTTTTGAATTTTTTTGCCTCCGGATATTAAAAGCCCCATAACTTTTTTTCTGTTAGGTTTTTAGGGATTTTGAAAAATTTTAACGGGGTTCCCCCTGTTCAATTTGGATGTAACTTTTCGAGTAGATGATTTTTCATATAGAAAACTTTTTAATCCGAGTTCGTATGCAAAAGTTATGCCCATTTTACAAATTCCAGAGAGATTTTGCAAATAAAGTCGAAATTCATATTTGTAAATTTTCCCAACAACTAGACCACATATCACATAGGAAACTTATTTTCTTTTATTTTTTTGACATTTCCATCAATTTCTTTTATTTTTTTAAACTGAAAAGGCGGTCCACCGGGGGGGGGGGGGTGCCTTCGGTGGGAGTTTTGGGGGTGCATTCGGTGGAAGTTTTGGGCCAAGTTAGTAATGGCGCACCACACCCACGGTGCGCCATTACTAGTTTAAAAAAACAAATTCTGAATTTTTTTTTTGAAAAAAACTTAGTAATGGCGCACCAGTTGATAGTGCGCCATTACTAGTTTTAACTAGTAATGGCGCACTGTCCACTGGTGCGCCATTACTAGTTTTGAAAAAATAAATAAAAGAAATTTGAAAAAAATGATTTTTTTACTAGTGGCGCATCGTGGATGTGGTGCACGATTACTAGTTTTACTAGTAATGGCGCACTATCCACTAGTGCGCCATTACTAGTTTTCAAAAAAAATGAAAAAAAATTGTTACTAATGGTGCACCGTGGATGTGGTGCGCCATTAGTATTTGGACACTAATGGCGCACCTACACATTGTGCGCCATTAGTATATACTATTGGTGCACCACATGTCTGGTCCGCCATTAGTGGCCATATCATCTATAGCCCTTTTTCTAGTAGTGTGATGGAGGTAAAACCCTACGTCCTGCTTGATTTATTCTTGATGATATGAGTATTACAAGAGTTGATCTACCGCGAGATCGTAGAGGCTAAAACCCTAGGAGCTAGCCTATGGTATGATTGTATGTTGTATATATCTATCGACTAGCTTGGCCTCGGTTTATATAATGCACCAGAGGCCTAGGATAACAAGAGTCTTAGCCGAATACACCAGTGGGGAGGAGTCCTTGTCTTGATCGCCAAGTCTTGTGGAATCTTCCTTGTATGCGGCAGCTGTCCGAACTGGCCCATGAGTATACGGCCATGGGGGTCCTCGGCCCAATCTAACAGATCGGGAGATGATGTGGTGAGTACCCCCTAGTCCAGGACACCGTCAGTAGCCCCCTGAACCGGTCTTCAAGTTAGGGACGCTCCTCGATTCTTCCGAACCGTTCTTCATCTTCGGTCATCGGTCTTGAAAACTAGTTCAACAAATCTTCTCATCTTCCATCTTGAGGATCACCGAAATGCATTCGGCGAGTTTACACGTCGGGTATCCGAGGAGCCCCTTTAACTTTCCGGCCTTTATCAATGCCTTGTTATTTTTATGCCACACCTCAGGTTTGAAGTTGTTCCCGGGCGGCAGCGTCCTCTTGCGTCCGAGCTCCAACGCCGGACTGCATTCGAGGTATCTTTTGCAGCCGAGCACCAACGCCAGACCGCTTCCCAGCTCTAACGCCGGAATGTATCCGAGCTCCAACGCCGAACTATATCCGAGCTCCAACGCCGGACCGTATCCGAGCTCCAACGCTGGACTGTATCCGAGGTGTCGTAAATCACCTTAGTTCAAAGAAGTTTGAAGGAGTTTAGCCGAGCTTAATGCCGGAAATGCCCTCTATGGAGCCAACCACTGGCGCCCGAGCTTTATGCTGGACTACTTCCGAGGTGGTGCACCACCCCGAATGTGGGCCGATTTTTGTGAATATTTTTTATTGGTGCAATTTATTCTCTGCCGAGATATATAGCCAGTAGCCCTCAAGGTGTGTATCGGTCTAAAACTCGGGATGCACATGAAGGATGACATAAGACCACTGATCCCAGTAGCCGCTGAGACTCAGGTTGATTTGCAAAATCGGTCTGAGGATCAAGTCCTAGCTCGACAGAATACTTCAGGGAAGAAAAAGCAGCGTGCTCAGTCCTCGAGACTCAAGTTGGGTGCGGCCGACCAACCTGAGGATCAAAATCTCCTTGGAAACTGTATTGCACTTGAAATTTTCTGCATTGACCACGCAATGCAGTAGCCCCCAAGACACTGGTCGGGTGGCAACACCAGATCAGGGGATCGATGTGCCCCTTTAATATTTGTAAATAATAAGCCCGAAGCCCAGTAGCCCCCGAGCCTTAATGCGGGCACGGGTGGCTGAATTAAGGATCGATATCCATAGTAAAGTCACAAATTATGTGTAATGACTCTATGTATCCAAGTACTTTATGTCATTAATGCTCGGACCCGCATTGTACAAAACTTTGTTGACCGACCATCAGCTTCCACCTTCTCGGCCAGTAGCCGAGGAGTGTTTGTCCTACTTTATAAAGCCTTTATGAGGGCAAAGATTTACGACAAACAAGGCAAACTGGCCATTTAGTTTTATAAACAAAGGTACGCAGAGAGATATGTTATATTACTGTTTAACATAAGAAATGTCTTCCAAAGAAAATAGTCCCACTATCGGTTCCTTTCTTTGGGTTGTCATGCTAAGCATGATCATGAAACCTCAGCTCTAATGTAAGAGCAAAATATCGAGGATTTAGTTTGGGAGGCTAGTTAATAGCCCCCGGTAGTGTTCGACGACAGTCGAGGTCAAGTCGTAAACACTTCGGCCATTGTTATGAATGGCCCGTCATTTAACACCGTCATTGGATCGCTGACCAGTTTACGCTTATTGTGATAGTCAGTTTTCAGCTTTCTCCACTGAGGTGCTTAACCATGTGAGCTAGAAGCACAATCGCAGTGGTTCTCCCTTTGCACACCTAGCCGAACAAAGCGGAACGTAGGAGGCAAGCGCAGGAGCCGGGCAACCCAACTATTGATCGAAGACACAATTCGAAACCGATGCATATATAGCAATATTCGAGAACGCTTTTGCCGAATCTCTAAAGGTGTCCGGCGTTGCACTGCGAGACTTGTGCTAAAAACACACAAATATTTTAAAAGTTCCATAAGCTTGGAAAACCAAAAAACGTTAGTAAAAACTTGATGTCCGAACAAGATCAAGTGTTCGGTGCCAATCCAAAAATTGGCCTTAGCAAAAGGAGTGCTTCTGTCATGCATTAACATGATACATCCTATCTTAAGACTTCAAGCGGGTCAGCCTACGGCTTCAACCTCCTATCCCGAGGGCAGAGTACTTCTCATTAGGCCAGTTTAGCAGACTAAACTCTAGCAGCTTTGAGAGAGAAATTAGGCTCACCGGCTAGTGACCGCACGCTCGTGTCGAAAAAAGGAGTGATAGATAATAATAATAATAAAACTTTGCGACGACTAAGAAGAAGAACACTTATCATAAAACGGCTCATATAAATTCAAGATCCCCCAAGTGACTTGGGTAAAAGAATGATTGCATGTACTGAAGTACTTATATCATATCTATGTTCAACCGAACTTTAAACGCGTCTTAACCGGCCGTCGGCTTCTCCCTCTTCGGTCAATGACCGAAAAGTGTTATGTACTCCATCTGTCGAGAATATCGACGGTGTTTCCAATAACCAGGCAATCAGGCCATAAGGCTGTAACAGACAAAGCGCACTCATGGAACTTATGCTATATTACTGCGAAGTGTAAGAAGCATCTTCGAAGAAAATAGTACCCCCACCGATACCTTTCTTCGGTGCTCATTGTTATTATGAGACTTGTGCAATAGATTTTTTGTACTCATGAGTTCCGTTGTGTGCCGACCATCATTGAAAACTATAAGAGCGCTAGCTTTCGGCTTCACCCAGTCTGAGGTCCGGCTCGGGTGACCCCGATCGTGACAATCACAGAGGTGCTCCCTTTACTCCCTAGCCGAAAAATCGGGAACGTAGGGGTAAACACAGGAGCGAGGCAACCCAGCTTGCAAATCGCTTAAGTCAATATGGTGCATATTGTGGCGTAATACACGAACAAGGAATGAAGCCGTACAAGTATAATCATATGCAAGAGGAAAAGCTTCATAAAGGAAGCCCCCAAGTAAACGGGGTATTTGAATTTATGTGTCACAAACAAGGTTATGACAAGGAAAAAACTTTACAAGCAACTTTTTTCCAAAAAGGTATAATGCTTCGTTGAACCGACCACAAGTTAAAAATTTAAAACTTGGAGCATGAAGGAAACTTAGCTGGTTAATGTGTTCGGTATTGATGACGTGGTCCGAGCTTGATGCGGGACAAGGTTCCATCCCCCAAGACGGTCTCGAGGTGGCGGAGCAAAGAGCTCGACACGCCGAAGTGGTGACATAGCACGGCCAATGCAGGCTGACAGAGTGACACCGAAGTCCCCGGCATGGGGTAATGAAGTGTTGACGAAGCCCCCCATCTAGCCGAGGTGACATGGTATGTCAGTACGCCGAGTTGACGATACTGCCCAACCCGGATCATTTTCCTGTCCGCAAGAAATAGTGCAAACCGGAGATAATAGTAATGATAATAAAAAAATGTTGCATAATAAATAATTTATGCAAAGTGAGTAATAAAAGAAATATGGCCTGGCACCGAAGTCAATGTCGATGCAGGGCGTCAGCGTGATGCAGTGAAGGCGTGACAAAGCCTGAATTTGCAGGGCGGTCCGGGCTCCGGATGCGGCGTTCGCCGAACAATGTACGGAAACTGGCCAAACCAAAACGCAACCGTTTTTAATGTGGCTGCCATTTAATAGACCTGTGTACAGATGATGGAACAAACTAGAGTAATAATTCCTTAAGAAAAATAAACCCAACAAGCAAAAAATTGTTAGGATTAATAGCACCTGGTTTATTTGTTGTAGCATTCTGAAGAAAAGTGACTCCCAAAATCGGGAATCGATCCGCACACCCATTGATTGATGGGCGATAAAGCGATGGCCCGGTGATGCTGGCAAAGGTTGGCTTGCCGAGGCGAAGCCCTCGGTCCAGCTAACGTGACGAAGCTGGTTGGCTGGTGACGCCGAAGTCACCGGAGTATGTTGATTAAGAAATAGCCAAGTCCTCGGTCTAGCTGAGGTGACGGAGCAGGCCGGTGAGGAGTTGTTGTAGCTGCCATGTCAGCCGAGGTGTTGAAATAGTTCGGCGTGATGGACATTGGCTTGAAGAAGCAACAAAGCGGCCATGCCGAGCCAGGTCATAACTTGTGACGCGGCCAGTGCTGGTTTGATGAAGTGACCATGCGGCGATGCCGGTGTGCCCGCTCCGTGTAGTCCGTGGGGCAGTGAAGTTGATGATGATTTATCCTTCGCGATGCCGAACTCTTGTTCGGCTTGCTGAGATGATGATCGAAGCAGTTGAGCTCGGCTCAATAAAGCGGCGACGTGTCTAGCGCAGGTCGGCAGCCATGGAGCAATACTGCCGGACTGGTTTGACACCAGCGTGATGGTGAAGATTACCTCGAAGGAGGCTTAAAATTTTATGGGCATGTGTTTAAAAACAATGCACAATACCCTAGGAGCAAATTCCTTTAACAAGGTTGTACCATATCACGTTCATAAAGAAACATGAATTCGGGTCGGATCCGTATTCGCGCAGGAAACATATCTGAAAAGTGATGCACTAATCGGAAGGTTCCCGGAGTTTGGATGGTCGGATCGAGCTGAAATTTGGAGGGTTGGTAGATATGGGAATTCCTCAGCCGATCAACGATTGGATCTTCCAAAGGACGTTCAATCTAGAAGCTAGACACCACGCCCTAAACTCGTCCAGATTCCCGTCCAGATTCGAAACGGCTCCGGTATATCATAGATTGCCAGAGATTCCTCCATCGGAACTCAATGAAATTTTGCATGGTTGTTGTAGACTCAATTCCGCACAATCCCACCCAAGCAATCGTCAAAGCAATACTCGAGGAGGTGGTGGCGGCAGATGCGAGTTCGCTGTCCAGAAAAATAGCACGGTCGCTTGAGGGCAATGTTGACGTTGAGCCCCCGAGCTCCATGGATGATTCCTCCATGATCTTCATAAAGATCGGAGTTTATGTTTGATGAAGGCCCTCGTCCGAACATGGTGATCCGAACACGGGGCGCAGTTCTTGGTCGAACCAAGGTGACCAGTCGTGCTGGTGACGAAGATGTCGAAGTCGCAGTTGATTTGCAGGCGAGCCATCGATCCTTTTGTCGATCACACAGCGGAACTCTCAATGAAAGCCCCAATGTCGGTGTCAAAACCGGTGGATCTCGGGTAGGGGGTCCCAAACTGTGCGTCTAGGATCGATGGTAATAGGAGGCAGGGGACACGAAGTTTTACCCAGGTTCGGGCCCTCTTGATGGAGGTAAAACCCTACGCCCTGCTTGATTTGTTCTTGATGATATGAGTATTACAAGAGTTGATCTCCCGCGAGATCATAGAGGCTAAAACCCTAGAAGCTAGCCTATGGTATGATTGTATGTTGTATAGATCTATCGACTAGCCTGGCCTCGGTTTATATAATGCATCAGAGGCCTAGGATAACAAGAGTCCTAGCCGAATACGCCAGTGGGGAGGAGTCCTTGTCTTGATCGCCTAGTCTTGTGGAATCTTCCTTGTATGCGGCAGCTGTCCGAACTGGCCCATGAGTATACGGCCATGGGGGTCCTCGGCCCAATCTAACAGATCAGGAGATGACGTGGTGAGTACCCCCTAGTCTAGGACACCGTCCCCTATAAATAAACATTACGTGATCTAAAACTACCTCTTCCTGAGATCCCAAATTCCCAATATTTCCTTGTGATCGGTTGTTAGAGAATCCCCTATAAATACGAAGCATTTCATGGAATAGATCGTATACTTCCACCCCACGCCTCCCATACCTAGCCTTCCATGACTACACCGAATTACCACCCCACACCGCCCAAAGTAGCTCCCAGGTCGGTGAAGCCGACGGAGCCATCATCTTCAAAGCCTGCGTCGGCGAATCCTGAGATAAAAGAGAAGGGAACATCAGAGAAGCCGATGAAAGAGAAGGGCACGTCGGAGAAGCCAGCGAATCAAAAGATGAAAGCGAATGGCAATGGAGCCGGTCGCCATCGAGAGAATCCTCCGGTAACGATCAAGATCCCTGTATTGTATATACACCCTCCTTCCCAAGTCTGCATGCAATCTCATTATTTACGGCGCACTACTTTTTGATCTTGTCTAGTTACAGCCATAACGAACTATCCCTATTTTACCAAAGGGAGATGGGTGTGTCTAGAAAGGCTTGCACGAATCTTAGCATAAAATCTATGACATAGGACTTAGATAAGCAATACTTATAGCACATCTAGATGTGCTTTAGCAAAACTTAAGGGATATCGTGGATACCTTCCTCTCTTAGTTTTTAGTCATGAATGCCTCTCTCTGTAATGAAACTTGCGCTAATTTTCATGCTGGAAAGTTCTACGTGCAACGATACGGAAAGGAAGGACTAGTAATTCAACTTTGTTTAAAACCAGCAAACGAGTCAACAAAATAATCGTAGTACTCCTAAATGCCTGATCAAATACACAGTAGACAGAATACAAAGTAGTTTTGTATGTAAGTTGCACGCCTCACTTATTTGGCATTGAGAACATCAAATGTATGTACTATATTAAATTTTAGTTTGACGAGAAAGAAAGGAGAAAACTAAAGAGAAAGATGGACAGTAGGATCACATGTTACATTCCTAATATGGCAATTATCTATAAACTATTGATCTTGTGATCATGTATGCAATTATTTTTGTAAGCGTGATGCCTGAAACTTTAGTACTGTACATAGACCAAAGTCGGTTCTTTCTACTAAAAATCTATACTATTATCAGTCAATTTTCCGACAGAGATAGCTTTTTTTTCTATGTCTGGTGTTCATTATATGGCTTAGAAGCTCTATAATTTCATGCAGTACTGTAGAGCACAATTTTGATGTTGGCATAGATTAGATCTAGTCGGTTCTATGTGTGTTCAAATGAATACCATACAGAATCTAATCACACTATCTGTACATTCAGGGAACTCAGGTTGCTTCATTGCTGCAATACGAGAAGTTCATAAAAGAATTAAACGCACAGCAACTGATGTACATCAAGTTGATTGGACTGGGTGAACTTCTCAAGACTCCTGGCATGAGAATGAGACGTCTACTATGCCAGGCCATCGCTTATTCATATGATGCAGAGCAGGATGCCTTTATACACTACAAAAAAAAGACACATCCATGACATTTTAGGCCGAACGAAATTTTTTCTGTCATACATATGACACTTCTATGACGATAATTGTGACAAAACTCGGTATCATCATAGATGTGGTGGGCTCCTACTTCTATGACAAAAAATCATGACAGAAAATGGGCTTTTCGTCCTGGGCGGGCCGGAGACGGAGCTGCATGACATTCTTTGGGCCGTCCATGACGGAAAAAACCGTGGTAGAAGCGAGGGGGAGGAAAATTTCGGGGAGTTCCCTGTTACGGTGGGAGGTCGGGGGCCGAG
>NW_024118149.1:0-12271 GCF_003073215.2 Triticum urartu | reverse complement strand
CTTGCCGACGCCGCATGCCGCCCCGCCTCGCCAGATCTCGCCTCGCAGCCGTCGTCCCGGTTTTTTTCGAAGAATCGGTAACAACTGACAAAACCGTCACCCCGGTTTTTGTTAGATTGGTTTAGTTTGGTTTTTTATTGGTTTCGCTAATTAGTGACAGTTCGTCCGAACGTTTCTGTTAGCGAACGCTTTTCGTCCGTTTGTCCCTGATAGCGAACGTTCGTTCGATAGTCTTTCTCTTTTATTTTATTTTTCTGCCAGGGACCTATCCGCGATTATTTTTATCGCAGATTAGCCCCTGATGTTCAAACGCTCGCAACTTTTTGCTCGCATGTCCAAATCCAGTGAAACCAACACCAAAATCTTCGTCGCAGACACCTCTTTCCAGTTAAACAACTTGAACATGATTTTGACAATTTAAAATTTGGTTGCAAGTAGATTTAAATTTGAATTTCTTTTGACCGCAGTTTGTGTTTTGTAGCTCCGATTTGATTGATTCTTTTTGCAAATTGAAGTTCTTCTCTTGTACTTTCGATTTGGATTTTGTTCTCTCTCTTGAGTTTTACCCTTGCATCTATTGCTTGAGTGCTTATGTATGCTATTGTTTGTTTGTGATAGAGTTTCCGGAGTGCGAAGCGTGCTACTACGAGTCACTAGGGTTTTCAGATCGTCAGCAAGGCAAGTAACACTTTGGAAACACACCTATTACCCAGTTCTTATGCTTTAGTTTCAAACCCTCAAACATTGCATGAGTAGGAACTATTTAACATGTGGGTATTGGGAAGTCGTTGTTGAGGTAGTACCTATTGCTCTTTTCAATTAAACCCTGGAAGTTACTTCTACGTTATGCTTATACTGCTATGCTATGCTCGTAGACATGGTTTGGTTTGAGTGATTCATGACAGTTGTGAGCATTATTATTAACTATGGGTTTATTTAAGGTGGCTACTTTAACACACATCTGGGTGGATTAATTGTGGGCACATGGGGTAATCCAGTGTTATCCAAGGAGATCCCGGGGAATCCGTGTGATCATCCTATGGTCCGCCACCCAGGGTCAAAGGGATCATAAAATTATTCATGCTAGAAACTTCCGTGTGCAGCCACAAGCCATTATGGGCTCTGGCATAGTTGAGTATGTTGTGTGACCTCTTTCAGTGGCATACTAGCAGATGTAGGGGACAGTAGGTGGTACGGTCTACCCGTCGTAAAGAGTTAATGCTTCTGAAAGACTGTGTCTCGGTCATCCATTTCTCAAACATCATGCAGTGCAAGAAATACAATGAAGGAGATCGAGTCTTGTGGGCGAAAAGTGCGCAAACCTCTGCAGAGTGTACAAACTAATCATGGTTAGCTGTGTCCCCGGTTACGGACATCTTGAGTATCTGGTGCTTGAATTATTATGTTGATCTCATCACTTTACTTAATTAATTTGTTGGGTTAACGATTATTAATTTTGGGATTGAGATGGGTTACCAATGTTTTCAACAAACTTGTAGTTAAATAAAATATATTCCTTTGTTGTAGGGAAAAACTAGCTTTCTGCAAAAATAACCATAGAGCCTCCACCAACCAAATATGCATATAGTTATAGCTGCTACTTGTTCATTGCTCTACTGTGTTATTTTGCCAGCACATTCCATGTGCTGACCCGTTTCGGGTTGCAACGTATTATTTTGCAGACTTTTCAGACGAAGAGTAAGGTGCGATAGGTCATTGTCTTGCACTCAGCTATGTCGTTGGAGTTGATGGACTCATTTTACCTTCGAAGCCTTCCGCTGTTATCTTCATTAGATAGCCTTCATCCATATTATTGTAATAAGTACTCTCTTTTGAGATATTCGATGTAATAAGTGTGTGATTGAACTCTGTTATAAATCCTTCAAGTACTATGTGTGTCAGCATTAACGATCCAGGGATGACACTTATGCATAGAGATTTGACCGTTTGAGGTCGGATCGCGACATAAGTGGACTATATATATAACATGTAGAGTAAAAAAGCGATGCAACAAGTGTATAACCTCTTTGGCAAAGCCATGTAAAAGGATCGAGAAGAGGTGTCTAGAGGGGTAGGAGGATTAGACCCTCAACAAGCAAAAGTAGCAGTTTTTAAATTCTTCAAGTTGAGGTGGAGTTTTAGCACAAGTTTAAGCACTCACAATACATTTCAAGCAAGCATGGCAAGAGTATATGAGCAGCGAAAAGTAAAGCATGCAAGTTGCACGAAAGTAAAGGGATGGGATTGGAGTGTGCAAGCGCAATTGGAGACACGGAGATTCTTGGCGTGGTTCCGATAGGTGGTGCTATCGTACATCCACATTGGTGGAGACTTCAACCCACGAAGGGTAACGGTTTTACGAGTCCACGGAGGGCTCCACCCACGAAGGGTCCACGAAGAAGAAACCTTGTGTATCCCACCATGGCCATCGCCCACGAAGGACTTGCCTCACTTGGGTAGATCTTCACGAAGTAGGCGATCTCCTTGCCCGTACAAACTCCTTGGTTCAACTCCACAATCTTGACGGAGGCTCCCAAGTGACACCTAACCAATCTAGGAAACACCACTCTCCAAAAGGTAATAGATGGTGTGATGATGATGAACTCCTTGCTCTTGTGCTTCAAATGATAGTCTCCCAACAATGAACTCTCTCACACATATTTGGCTATGGTGGAAAGATGATTTGAGTGGAAAGCAACTTGGGAAAGGGTAGAGATCAAGATTCTTGTTGTTGGATTGGAATGTCTTGGTCTCAACACATGAGTAGGTGGTTCTCTCTCAAAAAATGAATAGTAGAAGTGTAGGCACATTCTGAGGCTCTCTCTTGAATAGAGAAGGGGTTGGAGGGGTATATATAGCCTCCACACAAAATCTAACCGTTACACACATTTGACCCAACTCTGTCAGACCGAATTGGTGAACTCAGTGAGATCGGTTCAGTTCAAAATGTGAACTTTAGGATTCTCGGTGGGACCGACATGATCAACTCGGTGGGACCGATGTGCTAGGGTTAGGGCAAAACCTCATCTCGGTGTGACCGATTGCATGAACTCGGTGGGACAGATTTTAGTAATGAGAAAACCAAAGAGTTGGTCAGACAAACTGATGAGGACATCAATACCATTGTTACACCCACAGCCCCTACTATTACATATACTGGACCAATTACTAGAGCTCGCGCACGCCAATTAAATTATCAGGTACTTTCGTTTCTTGGTAATGATTCTAATGTTCATGAGATTATGATGCTGCCTAAATTGGATACATTTGTTTTGCTTTCAAATGAAGGGCCTAGCTTGGAGAAGGATGAACATTGGAGCAAGAACACGCATGAAGTTGATGGCATGCGCAAGGGGATCAAGAACGGAGTTACAAGTGATGATTTCAGGAGGCCAGGCCCATGTAATTTCGAAATACTTAAGTATAGGCTATTTTTAGAGTCCGTATGTGTGGGGAAACAAGAGTTAGGGTTGGTTTCGGACCCCACCCTCAAGGGCCACGAAATTCCCCTCTCTTCCTCCATATATACAGCCCTTAGGGCGTCGTTTAGACTTTGGGTTTTGTTTAGATTAAAAGTTCGCCATAGCTGCAACTTCGCGTACTTCGTTTGTGTCCAACGACCAGACCAAGACGTCACAGAACCCCACCTTGATCAATAAAGCTTTCATCTTATATTCGCAATATCCAGATTGCAATCTCAGTTTCTTGCTTGTTCTTCGTTTGCTCGCAGGAAACAGGCCCTCGTGGTCAGGTTGATCGTGCTCCGGCGTGGTCAATAACCCCTCGGAAGTTGGTTTAGCGATTGCTAAGGCGCGACGTCTCGCACGTTCGTAGTCGGATCGTCAAGGTCGACTCCCACAGAAAACGATAGCCACCATCTCATCGAAACATCGGGACACCTTTGCCTCTATCACAAACTCAGTGGGACCGATCGCTCATTCTAGTAAGAACGAAATGTTACGAAGGGAAACAGAGAGTTTGCAATCCCATATTGGTGAGAACAAAATCCCTATGGGTGAGACCAAACTGATTAGGGTTTCTGGCTATGGCTATGTCAAAGAAACTCGATGGTGCCGGATAGATCAAATCGGCGGGGCCAAGTTTGACTTTAGGTTTAGGACATATTTGGAATTGGGAAAGTGGTTGACGGCTTTGGAGCATATCACTAAGCATTTTGGGAAAGTACACCATTAAGAAACACCTCATCTCCTTTTAATAGTATTGGCTTTTCCTATGGACTCAATGTGATCTTGGATCACTAAAATAGAAATGAAGAGTCTTGAACTTGCGAAACTTTGTCCTTAGCATCTTGAAGGGGTTCCACATCCTCTTGTCCATGCCACGCCGTTGTTGAACTTTCTGGAATATAGTAGTTGAAAATATTAGTCCAATAAGAGATGTGTTGACATTAATTACCAAAATCACCAAGGGAGCACTTGTGCTTTCAATCTCCCCCCTTTTGGTAACTGATGACAACATACATCAAAGCTTCACTTAAAGATATGAAGAGTATCGGGTAAAGCTTTGGAAAGACATGTAACATGCATTTGGCTCCCCTACATGTATGCAATCATGTAAAGATAGAGTATGAGAGCATGTGAATGCATAGTCATGTCAGAGCAAGCAATGAGCTACATGTATCTTGGCTATATGCATTAGAGTAAACTAGCAAAAGGGCCCGTGCGTTTCAACGGGAGAAAAAAATCTCTCATATCTCTAGCTGGGTCAGTTGGACAAATTGTGTGTGGCCGGTTGGCAGGTTATGAGATCGAACCCTTCCATCGGTAATTTTATTTTTTGCCAGCTCTCCAGACCTCGGCCACAGTGCGCCGCCAGCTGGGCTTCCTCCATTGAGCCAAAACGGGTGGCAAGGAACGAAACCAAATAGCATGCGCCGCCAGATGGGCTTCCTCTGTTGGGCCAAAATAGGTGGCAAGTAACGAAACCAAATAACGTGTGCCGCCAGATGGGCTTCCACTGTTGGGCCAAAATGGATGGCAAGTAACGAAACCAAATAGCGGACGCAAAATTAATTGGAGCGGGACCAAACAAAGCGGGACGAAACCAAAAATATCACTTCCTTTAATAGAAGGTATAGATATATGTAGGAAACATGCTCATGCGTTGCTACGGATTGGATGGACAGTGGTTAGAAAGAGAGGGGTGCTCAAAGGACTTCCACCGAGTGCGTTTTTCTCGACTTTGAAGCACATTCTTCAAAAGTTCATTTACTAATTCAAAGGATTTTTGGGGAGCACACATGATATTTTTTTTGTTTGACTTCAATATGATGTTGTAGATCGGACCATTAATATATAGTGACAACACATATCTCATCAGTTAATTAACCATCATACTGACAATAAAAATAGCATACACACAACTCTTGTGTTGAGTTACTGATATCCCACAATAAAAATGTCGCATACTTGGCCTTGCGTCCAGGCATGTTGTGTGTGTGCACTACTTTGAAGACCTTGTCGTATATATGGACCAATGTACTAACTTGTGTCTTCACGCGATCTATCGCAACTGAATCTTTGCTTAGTGTGTTGCGCCCAGAGGTATTTGTAATTTGCTCTATTCCAGCTTTTCTTTGAAAAAAATTGCAGGTAAGTTTTCTTTTGTTCTGGTTGCATATTTTGTATTTCTGCATTTTCCAGTCACACCTGTTTACCTTCTGTGGTGGCTCCATATTTGCATATTTCTTCCTACCATTTATGTATTTTTCTTTGCAACTGAGGCGAATCTTTATTTTTTTAGTTAATACACTTCATGATGCTTTTTTAGTTCTTCATTGGCCCGTGCATACTGCTCTCTATCTTTTTCCCTTCTTTGTTTCTTAGCTTCCGTGACTCGAGATTGCCATCCAAATTGCTTGCCTACATGTGAGTTTCGTATACTTTATGAATCTGTTGTTGACTAAAAACTGATATAATTTTTGCATCATAAATAGAGCATAGGTAGCTACATATAAATAAATTTAATTACACTGGACATAGTATCAGAATCATGCTTCTCTTTGAAGTAATTTAGAAAGTGAAAAAAATGATATTAAAGTAAGAGCATTCTTGTATACACCATGTTTATTGTCCGACGACTTCAGTACAACATTGTATTTCAGTCTGTCGGTACCTAGTAATAAAACACACACCATAGTGGCAGATTAACTATTGCACTGACATCAGACAATAAAAGTATCGCATATGCATCCCAATTGTTCTCATTTCTCCATAGTATCAATTTTTGGGTTAAAATGATGTTTAAGCTGGTTGCCACGTTCCTCCGTACCACGTTCAACATGACGGTCTTAAGGGACATCAAGCATGGAATCTTCTTCCTGATCCGGAAAAATAACTTTATTGAGAACAACTAAAGACTATGTGGCCATGACATGTAAATGCCTATGTTTTAATGTTGATGATTTATTATGAACTCGTATAAATCTGGGTCAACAGCTCCTCAAGATAATTTATGTATTTACTTCATTTGGGCGTCCAGACAAATATGTTTCCGCCGTGTATGTCATAACCTGTGTAGTTAGTATGAGTACAACAAAAAAACAGATGCAAATCCAATTTAAAAGAAAATGTAGAGCCAAACCCGGCAATCGTGTGCATGACTCCTTCTTGAGTTAAGTTTTTTTTAGGCAACCCTTCTTGAGTTAAGTATAAGTATTTTGCGCTAATCCAATCTGATTTTTTCACAACCTTCTATTATTAGAGAGTTTATATGCCTTTGCCTCCTCTTTCCACTTGCGGATTATTCCTTTGCCCTGTTCCCGTCCTTTGCTTGTTGCTTGTTGACTTCTGATGTAGCGAGGCCGCCAACATATAAAAGTTGATGTTTTTGGACGCGAAGGAGCGAGGCGGGACTATTATTACAATAAAAACCCTTTTTTAGACAGTAAAAACCTTGTTTAGTATTTTTCCCTCTCGGGGCCGCGATAGTGGGCCGGGTGTGCTGGGCGCACATGGCCTGGTTCGTTCGCTCGGGCTGGCTTGGTGACGAGCGACGATATATATGTACTACTATTAAACAAGCAAACATATTCATCTCTATGCGTCTCCCGTCTTATGTACACACAACAACCCAAAGCAATTAGAACCATCCAATCGGACTCACACAGTTAGATCTAACCGTCGAGATAACAATATTCCTCACGCGAAGTGCGTTTAGCAATTTAAGTCGGCGGACGAAAACTCTGCCTGTGAACGAAAAGCCCCCCAATCAGCGCCTCACGACCCATCCTATCCCTATTCCTACGTGCTCTCCAACCCCAAGCCCGACCTCCGCGGTGACTTCGACATCGACCAGCCGCCCATCGCGCAAATGCCCTATGCCTCCCCCGCCTGCTCAACGCTCCAAGAGCTCGGCCGCCGCCGCCACGAACGCCGACAAGTATAGTGCGCCGTGCACCGTGGCCGTGCCCTTGATCTCCTCGATCTGGTCACGCGTTAGCGTGAAGGACGCGATCAACGGAGACGGGGATGGAGGCCCCTGCGCTGTCACTACACCGACGCCTCGAAGATTGGTGTGCAGTTGGCTGGGTGGGCGCGGGAGATCCCATCGGCGGCAAGCGACGCGCGCGCCGGCAGTGCGGCGGCCTGGTCCGAGTAGAGGCGTAGGCGGGCGAGCACCTTCTTGTGAAGGAGTGGATCGCTGGCGAACGCCTGCTCTGTTCTTTAATCATGTTCTGGTGAAGGAATCGATCGCCAAGAACGAAGTGCTCTATTCTTTAATTTTGTACCTAATTCTGAAGTTTGCTTTCTTCAATCTTGTACGTAATTCTAAAGTTTGATTTTCTCCTGCTATCTTCCCCATTAACCGCTCACTGGAATTGATGGAATTAGGAACATAATATTGCTTTCAAGTTGATCAACCTCTGCCCTTTACTCATGGAAGAAGCAACTGAATGAGGACAACCTGCTCTCTTTCTCAATCTGGTGCCTAAGTCTGAATTTTCCCTTTCTCATGCCATCTTCCCATGAATAGGTCACTAGAACTGATAGAATTTTGAAGGCTGCTTTCAACTTGATCAAACTTTCCCCTTTATAGAAGGAAGAATCAGCCAGTTGTATTTTATATATTGAGATGGAAGAAGAGTCTAACACATAGCACCACTTTTTAATTTCATTCTGTATACTAGATGGATTTAGCTGTCCCAAGTATTCCTACTTCTTGCTTATTTTCATGAGGTCTCACAATTTTTTAGTAAGAATCATATTTTTTTCTCTTATCATGAAATATGGCACTTGCACAAGTTTTTTTGCTCATGATTACTTTTCTATTACAGAGGTTTATTGTCCGGTTTGGTACCTCATGTTGGCATGGAATTTAAAATTTCAAACGAAGCTTGGGCATTTTGATTTAGCTATATGCATGCCCCTGGTTTAAAGGGCTTTGGAGTCTGGAAAAGATACACAGACAAGAGGTCCGCCGATGGCAAGGTTACGTCATGCCGATTTATTTGTGCAAGCAAATGGAATGTTTAATCTCTTTTGCCAAACAAAATTCAGTTATCAAGTCTAAAAATGTCCAAGTAGCAAGTGGAATGCTACAGCGACATGGCCTAATTCAGTTAACAAGTTTGAAAGCTACATTCAGTTATCAGCTGATCGGCCTGCAGTGGTGCGACAACTACGGCGTGGCTCAGCCGACCACCACCATGGAGATGGTTTTCATTGCGAGTGAATGCTTCTGCCGTCGTCGGATGGCTTATGAACGGGGGATACACACATCACGTCCCTCTGCAGTAGGCTGAGCTACCTTGGAGGATCTCAATCCGTATATAGGTGAGAGAGCTTTGAGATTGCTATACAGCTGTATAGATTAGTCCATTCAGCAAAAAAATTGGATCCCTTATGAAGGTGCGTGTCATCAACTTATGGATTCCTTTTTACTGCATCTCTTGCCCATTTTTCTTGGGCATATAAATCTTAAGGGCAGTCTATTTGTGCAGCAATGAACTCCCATAAATTAATAATTTGATCCTTTATCGTAGTACTATCAACTTATATTTTTCATGAAATTGTAAGATTTATTATCCATCCATGTGGTAATAAACCACTGATTATAGCGTGTTTAAGCTTGAGATGATAATGATGTTCAAATTAGGAGTACATAATGGTTTGGAGATTTTCATTAGAAAAAATATCACTTTCATACACATTAAGGAGCACTATGGTCATGTTAGCTACTATTTGATTTTGTTGTTTCTCACTAAGAGCAATTCGACTTATAATCCTAATGCTATGTTGTTAATTTCCAAATGATTAAAAGTCGGGTACGTGCTTTATTGTGAAAATTCACAAGAGAAGCATGCTATTTGAAATAATTGGTTGCAGATACCTTTGTTGCTTTGGACCTTGCCATGGAACGAGTGACACTAAATGACCACAAATGGACTACATTGGCCAGGACCTTCAAGTTATGAGTAAGCGTGGTTCCACCTTTAGTGGTTTGTGCATCCGATTTGTCTGTTAGGGAGACTTCTGTGACTGGTTTCACGTGTACCTCAAAGTGCTTGGTACAGCTGCAGGGGCGAGGATGTCATATTGACGCATCTTGATGGTTTGTTTCTGTATGAACTAGCAATATTTTGTTTCTTAGATGCACAAACTTGCATCTCAGAATTATGATAAAATCATGTCATTTGATTAGCTCATGTGTAAACTACTAATTTCCATTGCCTCTATACACACACCTGCATATCTTTTTTTTTCTGGCCCATTCGTAGGTACCAAGTAGAAGATAATAAGATTGAAGATATATTTCTCTTGATTGGTAATATTATACCTCAAATTTAGTTCTTTTAACATTCAATGATGACTCTAAGCTACGAATAACACATGAGTTAAGTTATGCAGATTAAGAGGTCATGACTGTGATACATGACAAACAGTTTTGTCTGCATGATGAACATCTATATGGTACCATGGTTGCCGGGGAGGTGTTGCGACGGCGTCCGCTTCCTAGATGCACTAGCTGTGGGGGCGGACATAATTTAATTTTCTTGATGGAGTGATTTTCTATCAATTAATTAATTAAGCAAAATATTTTCAATCATTTATACGAATTAGGAATTATATGCTCTTTGTATGAGATTTCAGCTTCTCAGGAAGTAGGTTTACGTTATGATAGAATTATTATTTTTCATAATAGAACATATTTTAGTAGAGACGTGCGTTGCACGTGCATACTTACTAGTAGACATAAATTAGCGTATGAAGTAAAACAGCAGACAAACGAAACACAAAGTGATATATAAATGTATTATTATATTAGTACCACCTTGGATTTTGAAAAAAATATGGACATGTTGAAAAAAAACTAAAGGCGTAAATTTACAGAAAGAAGCGTATTGTGCCGGAGAACCCACGGAGTCAATCTGTGCTGGAAAGATAGCAAAAGGCCCGTGCGTTGCAACGGGTACAAAATAAATTTGCGAGTTTGTCTGTCATGGTGAATAATATGATTTTAATACTCATAAGGATCCACTTCATGAATGTCCTATTGTATTCCAAAAGCTCATAATGTTCTTCGCTGCCAATAAAAGCTACTCCTTCAACTTGCTATAAAGAATTTGGATTATTTGTAATAACTTGTCTATAATCAACAACCCTGCGTAATTTTTTTAAAGAAATCTAAACATTTAACGATCCGATAGATGATCAACTACTTCAATGCAAAAGTAATTATGCATCATTCACATACATGTAGCAGCTTTAAATAAAACATATATTAATTCTTATATCTCACAGTCCCTATTAACATTAATGATGAGGACATGACTACCTTGAATACGACCAAAAATATTGCATACATGCATATTTGTCAGGTGATTTCTAATGCAAACTATTCAATAATCTATTTATGTTATCCAGAACAAAAATACTTCACACACTTTTGTGTTTTGTCTAATTGCAGGTGTATGGGACATTTGTACAATCCACATATGAAGACAAGGGAAAAGGAGAAGTTTAGGTTGTGTTCAAAAAGTCCTCTCACGTCACTTTTGGGCCAAGAGAAGATAGAGTCCAAGTCTCTCACGTTCTGGATTCAGATTCGGACTGCACAGACATACCTGACTCAAAACGCCAACAACTTTTTCATACGGACTCCGAATTGGGTCATTCTTTTTTTTCTGGAAACTAGATTTCGAGATCTTTCCAACCCAATTGGATTCACCTTCAAATTCATCCGGAGCGTTGAGTTACAATCTGACGTTGCAGCAGAATCCGAGTCAAACTACAAGCCCAAAGGTGTTGCATCACCTCCACTTGGGCCCATGAGCCTTGTACGACCTAGGGTTAGTTTTAGGCTGCCTTGGGACGTCCTCCCACCTCCTTGGCCACCACCCCTTGCTCCTATATAAGTAGATCCATCTAGTAGCTTTTTCCTGGGGATTTGTTTAGTTAAAAGTTAGCCATTGCAACTTCGTGTACTTCGTTTGTGTCCAACGATCAGACCAAGACCGCTTACGGATCCCCACCATTATCAATACTTCATATATATATTTGCAATATTCAGATTGCTTTATCATATTCTTGCTCGTTCTTCGATTGCTTGCAGGAATAGACCTTCGTGGTCAGGCTGACCGTGCTTCCGGCATCGTCAGTAACCTCAGGAGATTGGTTTAGCGATTGCTAAGGCGCAACGTCGTGCACGTCTGTAGTCGGATCGTCAAAGTCGTCTCCACCAAATCGATAGTTATCATCTCATCGAAAGATCGGGACACCTTAGCCTCTATCAAGTGGTATCAGAACGTGACTACCTTGGATACGACCAAAAATATTGCATACATGCACATTTGTCAGGTGATTTCTAATGCAAACTATTCAATAATCTATTTATGTTATCCAGAACAAAAATACTTCACACACTTTTGTGTTTTGTCTAATTGCAGGTGTATGGGACATTTGTACAATCCACATATGAAGACAAGGGAAAAGGAAGGGAAAAGGAGAAGTTTATGTTGTGTTCAAAAAGTCCTCTCACGTCACTTTTGGGCCAAGAGAAGATAGAGTCCAAGTCTTTCACGTTCTGGATTCAGATTCGGACTGCACAGACATACCTGACTAAAAACGCCAACAACTTTTTCATACGGACTCCGAATTGGGTGATCCTTTTTTTGTTGGAAACTAGATTTCGTGCTTTTTCCAACCCAATTGGATTCACCTTCGAATTCGTCTGGAGCGTTGAGTTGCGGACGAAACAATCTGACGTTGCAGCAGAATTCGAGTCAAACTACAAGCCCAAAGGTGTTGCA
>NW_024118148.1:0-12826 GCF_003073215.2 Triticum urartu | reverse complement strand
TTGGTTGTTTGTAAACGGGCTCAATGTTGGCCTCACTTCTTGGGTCAAAAGAGGTTCAACAATTTCATCTCGCTTCAAGGGTGGGGGGCTACTAGCAACCAAAGGGGAGGGGTTCCGGTTCAAGTCCAAATGCAAACTTGAATCAACCTTCTTTGTTGCAAATAACTCAAGAGCCTTGTCTAGTGATTCGGCTACCGTCTCCTTGTATGCAACCCAACGTTGCTCCGAGTTGACACACATTGTCTTCCAACGGATGTGCATTCCAAAACCAACACTTTGCCTTCCCTCCAACTCAATGATATCACTAGGGTCCATCCAATTCAACTCTTTCCTCACTTGTTCCAAGAGCTCCGCATAGCTATGACTACTATCAAACACCATGTCAAACTCATCCGGGTCCGGTTCAATATTGCCTTTCAAGAAGGCGTCTTTGTCCCCATGATGAACAAAGACACATGTTCTTCCCATCCCTATAAGCATTCAAACAACACAACGTAACATTGCTTCCATGAGTTATAATCCAATGATTAACACGGAATACAAACCCTAAAATACATATGAAACAACAACCCTAACCCTAGCACCAACATAAGAACACCCATAAGAATAACTCTAACATACTAACAAGCCTAATCATAGAAAATTGGCAAACAAACACCTCACATCTCCATGCAAATCTCTAGATCCATACAAGACTAGGGTTTCCCCAAACTAGCAACAAATGAGCAATTTGTTAACATTACTTGGATCAAAACAAGGGGATCGGACAAGATTACCTTGAGGGAGGGTTTGAGTATGAAATTCACGGACAAAATCTTCAAATTTGCAAGATTTGGGAGAGGATTTGAGAGGGGGAGAGAGAGGAAGAGGGGGCAAATCTCGAGTCGGATGCTATGGGGGTAGGGGTGTGTGTGGTGGGGAGAGTGGGGGCAGCCAACTAGTAACAGACAATGCAGTGCCTAAGGGCTAGGCGCTGCATATTATATGTGTGACGCCTAGCTCTGAGGCGCTACACTGCTGGGTGCGGGTCCAGAGTCTGCCACGATGGACAGAGGTGCAACGCCCCAGGGGTAGGCCCTAAACTGTAGGGTATGGCGTCTGCATGTCAGGCGCCACACAAAAAGGTCAGCCGCGTAAAATAATTTTACAGACAGTTTATTTTATAATTTGATTTTGTCCATATGTCAAAATTTTCAAATTTGCCGCAAGCTACGCATTACCGGATTCGTCGGCCGCGCCCAAGCCGCGACGCACGCCCTCAAGCGGCAGCCTCTGTTCCTGCTACGGTGTGCGGCCCGTGAACTGGACGAGCACAGGAGAATGGATGGAGACCAGCGTCATGCAAACGAGTGCCTGTCCCTGCATGTGATTTATGCATGCATGCATGCATATAACTAGCCTTCCATGTGGTTAACTTCCTCCATTTTCAATTTGGCCAATTTGGCCGGCCTCGAGTAAAGTCTGATTTAAACCTTGAGTTTGTAGAGCTCGTTCAAAATGAATCCTCATCTTTAAATGCGCCTATTGCCTCACCGCCTGCTTCTCCTGGCATGTGACCGGTTGGTCACAAACTTGCAAAATATCATGCTCGGGTGAGCAAACTTGGCACGATGTGGTGAAAAAAATCGCTGGCCAATCATAATGCGCCGTTTGGCACCTATGTGGCATGCCAGTTGTTAGGACGAAACGGTCAATACTGCACATTTCACGAACGCCGTTCGCAGTGTTTTCATCGAACCCCGCTGATCATCGTGCGTGAAGCCAAAATTTATGGATTGAACTCAAGTTAATGTGAAACTTTGAATCTAAATGTATGTGCTAGTTGTGTTGATTCCTGACAAAACTTTGAACCCTCCTAACATGCCAAAACGGGTAGGTTAGCCGAGGATGAGAACATAGGGTATAAGAGTTAATGAACTTATTATTATTATTTAAAAAAAAGATGACCCTCGACCTCTGCATGATGGTGAAGCATGCAACCATTTTATTAATTATTCATCAAGATCTTACAAATTAATACATCAATATGGCGGTGCGGCAGGGCAGGCGGCTACACGTATGAGGTGGTCGTCCAGTATAGGGCTTAGGTTTTTTCTAGTATTTTTTTTGTTAAACGGTGGAATTATCTACCTTTTTATGTAAATTATAACCAGACTTGAATGAATTCCGACATGTTTGCATAAATTTTGTCTGGTTGGTTTCAATTGTTGTTAAATGTATGCTGGTAGTGTTGGATGGCAGCTTTCGGTATCGGTGTTCGCTGACTGGTCCTCTGTCCGTAGACGGATGCCGGAGAAAATTTGCGGGTCAGCGTTGGAAATGTCCTTAGACCTATCCATGAAAGGAAATGAAGAACCTTGATCAGCATTTCTTCCATAATTTCATTCAAGCCTTGTAGTTTTAGTAGGTTAGTAGTGAGTCCTCAAGTTTTTGTTTCTAATCTAAACACCGCCAAAAAAAATCCTCAAGTTTCTAATAAGGTTGGGGGGCACGCCCTCTGCTGGCCTGGTCGTAGCTATGCAGAGTGACATGGAAAAGAAATAATTGCATTTCAGTGTCCTGTGACCGAACTTTGAGTAAGGTGCCTCCCTTGGTATTTCTGAAGCCTCACATTCCTAATCATCACTAGGAGTTTTGTGTTTACACAACTTCAAACCATACAATGCAATGAAGCTACGTATATATGTTGGTAGAGGAGAGAGTAGATTGGTGTTGGAGTCTAGAGCTAGCTACTGCCTATTGCCGCATTAATGCTCCTATATCTCCTACAATAGCATGGTTAATAGTATAGCCAACAACCAGTTACCACATCATTTACAGCCAACCTAATAGTCAGCATGTATAGTTGCTTATTAATCAAAAGTACTACTTTATTAATATATGGTCCACTTTACACTCTCATAATATTTCTTGGAGTATGTATGTGCAGCTGGATGTTAAAGCATAGTCTGCTTATCTTCTTTCTCCCTTCTCTCATTCAACTCAGTGAAAATATAATACTTTAATCCTTACAACTTGCTTACATCACCTTATTGTACTCTGTCTCACTTCAGTAGTTGCGACGGGTGGTGGGCAGAGTAGTAGTGTGATAAAAGAAGAAACAATAGTACTATAGAAATTGGTGAATGGCGTGTGAAAGTCCTAATCGGAGCTTGAGCTCAAATGCTCTTGGCATGAACAGTAAAATCAAAGAAAATTTTATAAAATTCAAAAAAAATCTGAATTTTATTTGTAGAAACATCAAGAAATTTTTCCATTGCTTGTTTTCATCATCATATCACATTTTTGGAAGTTGTGGAAAAAAGATAAAATCAGCGCTCCAAAATGCTTTCGAAAGTAGCACCTTTGGAGCATCAATTTTGTCTTTTTTACCACGGCTTCCTTGAAAGTGATTCCAAGATGAAAATTTGCAAGCAGACAAAACATTTCTTAATGTTTGCCACAAAAAAGGTAAAAAAAATTGAACATTTTCATTTTTTCGATTTTAGTATTCATTCGGGCTCATTTGAGACCAAACTAAGGAATCCCATTTCCCATGGAGTGTATATTTATTTCCGATATTACAAAACACATGCATACTGCTAATGATGTGATGTGCCACCTCATATCATGCAATTTTTCTTCGATGAACAAAGCCAATAACGTAAAATTGCCCAGGGCTACAGCCCCGGCATGAAAGGGTTCTCGCTGCTGAACGCTGAGGAAGCCCAAGGTTGTCGCCTCAGAACAAAGTGATCATCATCTGCGCTTTGAGTAGGGCATGTGAGAAGGCGGCGCCTTAAGTCTCATGAGCCGGCTCATAACCCATGCCCTACTCTACCTTGCCGGCGACCAGACTAACACTCCGGGGAGCGCAGCCAACTGCCGGACAAGCTCCGCTTAAAGATCATTGTACGTTGCATGTAATCAATGGCGTAGCCAACACAACGCCACGCCCAGGGCCAGCTTCAGTGCTACAGGGCTAAACAGTACCAAATCGTCATATTATATGTACAATGAACGAAGAAAGTTGTTGCCACGCCCTGGGCCAAGGCCCCTGTTGCCCGGCTTCGCTACACCACTGTATGTAATAATATGGATTTGAGATTTGCAGGTATCCAGATGTGGAATGCATTATTTAAGACGTGACCGGTTAATGTTAGCGGACGCGTCCGGACGTGTACACGGGTGTTTGAGAGGTCGGACTTGTCAAATCCGGCGGTAGATGCTCTCGCATGTTGTTCTGCCCATTCATCTGCACCGATGACACCAATATGCATACTAAATACATCACATTTGGCGCCACACGGACGCATTCAACTCCCATACAATTGCCACCACTCGCCAGCTGCTGTCGCTACCTCAGGCCAGAGATAAGAATCGTCGAATGGCAACGGTGATAACTACGTATACTTACGTGCCATGCATAGTGATTGTCGAGCTCTGTCCCTCCGAATATTACATGCAAAGCCAGAGCTAAAAGCACAGTACACAAGTCAGGAAAGCTATTGTAATCATTTCGCTAGGTTTAGCTGCTTACTCGGTGATGACTTCCAAGCAGACGCTCGTCGTCGCGATCGCCGTGGCCGCCCTCACCATCGCCTTCCTTCCGGGGCTCGCCGTCGCCATGGAACACGTGGTCGGCGACGACAAGGGCTGGGCCCTCGATTTCAACTACACGGCCTGGGCTGAGGCCAATCAGTTTGTGATCGGCGACACGCTAGGTAACTGCATAACCACTGAACCATTCCGTCCGCGCGTACGCTGGATCGCTCCTTCTTCTCTGCGACGAGAAACGAATTAAATTGCCTGCCTATCCCTCATGCTAATTATGTCGAGCGCAGTGTTCGAGTACGGGATCGCCGGCCACGACGTGGTGGAGGTGGGCGGGCCGGATTTCCTCGCTTGCAACCAGCCGGAGAACGCCGTCGTCTGGTCCTCCGGTGAGGACCGGGTCGCGCTCCACAAGGCCGGACCGCGGTGGTTCTTCTGCGGCACGGACCAGCACTGCGAGAGGGGGATGAAGCTCAAGATCACCGTCCTCGAGACCGCCCCACCGGCTCCCCAACCCAAGCCCCCGTTGGTTGCTCCACCGCCGTCCAGCCCCGCAGGCAAGCTGGGGGCGTGCTTGGGGGAGGCAGCTGCCGTGGTCACCGCGCTCGCCGTGGCCATGCTCGTGCTCTAGGCTCCTACTCCATCGACAAGGTTTCTACTACATATCTGACCCAGCGAGACCGTCGTGTTATTATACCGTTGTGAATTTGAGCCCTTGAATTTTTCTTCGGTCCAAGATTCATTTTTTTTCTTAGTATGAAGGTGTGAGTGTTTTTTTTTATTACTGAAGCATTTAAAAACAGTGCATATCATATTGTTCCCTTGAAAATGGTTTTCTCTACATTTTTCTGCAACATTTTTTAATCCTGTTTTTTTTACAACACAAGCCCTCAAAGAGGGTTTTAAATTATGTTTATTTGCATCCCAAACAGTGTACAGAGATTAACTTTCCAAAAGGAAAAGATATAGAGTCTAAAGCCTGCTTGGTTTTACATTTAGAAGATTTACTGCATAAGATTGAAGGACTAGAAGAAGATCTTTGCATAAAAGCTTTCTTAGCTAGAGAATGGGCAATGAGTCAATGACATTGCAAGTCCTTGGGATAGACCTAATTTCACAAGTAGTAAAATGAGAAGATTGATTGAGAAATTTAGCAACTATTGTTCTTATCCGCCAATCTCCTGGACTTTCCAAAAGATTCCTTGTTGTTGCCACTTGAACAAGATTCCTGCAATCCGAAAAGAAGACAGAACAGTCCCATCCTAAAGCTTTTAACCACCAAAGCTGATAGAGTTAATCCAAGAGCTTCAGTCTGCAAAACAGAAGAAACATTTCTCGCAGCTGCTTGAACAAATATAGTATGGTTATTAGCTTTATCTTTGAGATAAACTCCAAGACCCGCTTCTTCTTTTGCAATCACCGGATTGTAAGCAGCATCACTATACGCCACAATACCTACGACTTGGTGTATATTTGGAACCCGAAAGGGAGAAGCATTATTGTGTGTCTCTAATGCATTCTGTATCTCCAGCACATTGTGCGTCGCAACTGCAACTATTATATCTACTGCATTGCAAGCATTTTAGAGTGTGCTTGCCAGTTAAGAATCAGGTAATGCTAACCGAAAAGCTAAGTCGGGCAAAGAAATGGATCGCCACTATGTCATCTCCCTTACCAGTTAAATGACTCGGAGTGGCACCTCTCCCTCACCCCACTCGCCCTTCCTCCTCCATTCTTCACCTTCCATACCGAGGTAACTAGCAAAGATGGCGCCACAGTTCCTATGCCGGAGCTTCTCCTTTCTTAAGCGGGCGGTGTTGTGGACACAACAAAGCATTGTAGGGTGCTGCAACTATCCAACGGTGAGGCCGTGGCAGCCCAGCCCAATGCATCGGCATATCTGGCCAGGTTCACGACGAGTGCTTGGCAGGGGGAGCTCCTATTTGGCACGGTGCGCGCAGGGAAACAAGCCAACGGGTACCCACCACTCCCCTTTTCGGCCGACACATGTGCGGGGCGGAAAGCCCCGTTTTTCATTTCATTTTTTGTTTTTCTTTCCTTTTCTATTTTTTTCTTCTTTAAAATAATTCTGGATTCCAAACAAATTGAGATTTTTTTAAAAAAAATTGAGAAATCATAAAATGTTCGTGAATTCAACAAAATTGCATGATTTTGAAAAACAAATGTTTGCATATTCAAAAAATGTTCATGATTTTGTACAAAATGTTCAGGAAATAAAAAAACATTCCAGATTTGAAAAAATATTCGCATATTTAAAAAATATTCGTGAATTTGAACAATTGTTTGCTAATACAAAAGATGTCATGCATTTTTCTAAAAAAGTTCAAAAATTCTAAAAAAAATATCCGCGAGTTTTAAAAACCCTTAGATGGCCGGCTCCACCATCAATTTCCCCGGACTGGTCAGGACCATTCCACGGATGACAGTGTATTCATTTTATGGGTTCGTGTTGAAGGTGCTTGTTCCTGTTAATTTAAACAGTAAACCATTACCGGTAATTGAGAGAACGGCCTATCCTCTTGCCCCTGTAGAGAGTCGTCTCCACCACTCCGACTCCGCCCCTTTCCTTCTCTTCGGTGGGCTCTGCTGCCCGGCGGGAAGAGGGATTTGGTGGTAGGCTCCTCTCTGTACATAGTAGTGGCCCATTTAGCGAAAATCTGTTGGTGCTCGAAGCGCGCGCTCCTGTACGTAAAAAATATATTTCAAAGTGTGGAAAATTTTCAAATAAAAATTTAGTGCATACATCTCGACATTATAGGGCTGTTTGGTTTTTAGCCACGTCTTGCCAACTTTGCCATATCTCATCTTAGGCAAGTTTGACCAAGTTAATGGATTTTGGTTCTAGCCACACCTAAGGCAAGAATATTTTTTTATGAGAAGTGAACCTCACATGTTATAGACACAAAAAGTATGGTAAGATTCACTTAGGCAAGCTAAAGTATGACTAACAAGGGCTGTTTGGATTGTGACTATCTTTGCAATATATTGTCACATGATTTTTGCCAAACTTACCACACTTGTCTTAGTTGAGTTCTTTAAATTGTTAACCACGCTTTGGCTTGCCTAAGAAAATCTTGCCACACTTTTTGTGTCTATAACATGTGGGGTTCACTGCTCATAAAAAAATCCTTGCCTTAGGTGTGGCTAGAACCAAACACTTACTTAACTCGGTCAAATTTGCCTAAGGTTACGTGTGGCAAAGTGTGGCGAGGTGTGGCTGAGAACCAAGCAACCCCATAATTTCAGCAATTCAAGTTAGGCAAGTGTGGTAAAAAATAATATGGCAATATATGGCAAACATAGTGACGATTCAAACAACCCCTATATGTGTGCACGTCAAGTTCCGGAGAAAACCGGCATTTTTTATGTCCCGGGTAAAATAGACAAAAGGATGTCTTGTGAAAAGTATTTTTTAACATCAAATTTTGTCTTTTTCACACGCGACACATAAGTTGTTGGTTATTCGCCAAATGATTTTGTGAGCATGTACAATTTCAAGATATACGCGCCAAGTTTTTATTTGACATCAAAATATATTTAAAACACATTTTAAAAACTAGGAGCACGTGTTCCATGTACCGAAACGCCACTCTCCAGATTTAGCTGTAGGTTTGGCCTTGTCCTTGTGGTTTCTGGCTTGGCTGGCTAGGACGGTGATGGTTGGGCACGGATCTGGTAATGGCTCCTCTTCAAATTTACCGCCTACTGTACAGTGTGCAATGACCACCTGCGGACGCACCTACCTACCTACACAGTTACATTCTTTATTGGAGTGATCAAACTATAGACCTCAAAAGATGCAACGCACCCATTTTCTTTAAAACTACTGTAGCTCTATCGTGTCAGCAAAGGAGTGGAGTGGTGCAGACGCGTTCAGTGAGGAGGAGTGACTCACGCCTCCATCTCGAGCGCTCACACGTACGCGAAAGCTCACACAGAGGAGCAGAGGAGACCCACCACTTCAGCTCTGCTCCGAGATGGCCCCCGTCACCCGCGCCAGGGCACGCGGCGAGGGGGAGGAGGCCGCCCAGGCCCAGATGCGCGCCGACGCGCTGCATCTGATGGCGATCGCCGGGGGGAAGAAAACCCCGATGGAGCTGGGTTCGACATCCGGCTGGAAGACGGGATGGTGGTTTTGGAGCTCGCCAGGGCCGGGCCGTCCTCGCCGGCGCATGATGCGCACGGCGAGGGAGAGGGGCACACCCCGTTCCACGAGGAGAAACTCGTAGCCATGCAGGCGATCGAAGACAAGCAGCTCGCCCAGCTCCAGCTCCGCAGGCCACCGCCGTCGCGTGCCAGGGGCCTCGAAGACGCGATCCAGGAGATGCTCGCCCAGCTAGGCCTCCGCGAGCCGGAGCCAGAGCGGCGCACCACCAACCGCCATCCCTCCCCGCCGTCGCGCATGGAGCTCCACACCATGACCCTCTCGAAGGCAATCCACGAGATGAGCGCGTTCCCCGACGTGCGGTACGAACTCTACTCCTGGGAGTTCTACAAGCCTACCTCCGGTCGCCCAGGCCCATCGACCCGCCGTCGGCGACGAGCGCGGTGCCTCTCCACGTGGCGCAGCTGGGCGCGGCGATCGAGGCCCGCTACCCTTACCTCATGGACGAGGTGGCGAGGCTGGCGAGGTCCAAGACGGCGGAGCAGCGTGAGGCGCTGGGCAGGAGGTTGCTATAGATGGACGCTGCCGCGCTGGGCTCGCTGGAAGATCGGCTCAGGGAAGCCACGCGGGCCGGGAAGGAGGCCATGGTGGCCAAGCTGCAGTCGGAGCTGCGCTACGCCAGGGCCAGGGTTCAGGCGGAGGCCATGGTTGAGACCATAAGGCTGCCGCTCCAGCTCCCAACCAGAAATGATTTACGGAAACACTAACGCCCACTGTGATTCTTCGCTAGACGGCAACTGCAGTTGCGCACACGTGACAACCAGATAAACACACATGCAACTGTGATTAACAATACATGACAATTATGGTTGAATCACACGTGGTAACTAGGTAAACACACATGACAACTACTGTTTGACTATATGTGGCAAGTAGTTAATTACACACGACAACTATGGTTTGATTACACGCGGCAACTACCCGAAATTAGACATGGCAACTATAGTTAACCAAAACAGATAGAGTCGTCATGCTTTTACAACTACACTTTCCATCCCGAATAACTAAATCTGCCAACCAGGATGGCAACTAAATTATCATCCCACGAGGTATCTAACGTAGCTGCGCCAGGACGTGTGTGCATTTTTACTTCGTGCCATACACGCGAGGTGGAGATGAGTAGTACTTATTGGCGTGTGGCACGAAGTAGCCGCGCCCACACGTGTGGGCAATTCTAATGGCTGCCCACACACAACCCATGTGGGCTGCCTCCTGCTTACACTACACACGGTGTGTGGGCGCATGTCGAATATACCACACGTGTGGCAGTTATCGGCGTTCATGATTTAAGCTTAGTACGTAGTATTGGTCAGGCCAAGATGGAATGCTGAGTAATTAAGAGGCATGGTGAAGACCGTGTGTGATCCATTTTGCTGATTCTTGACAGATCTTTGAGCCCTCTTTACATGCAGAAACTTGTAGGTTCACTGAGAACAGAACATAGGATATGTAAGACTTATGAACAGAGTAGATTGAGAAATCGGCCATTCAGGTCAGAGTAGATTCAAGTCTATATTGATGCAAATAGCCCTAAATATTGCTGGATACATTACACATGTCCACGAAACAAAGTGAAGGTCACCTCCTGATCAACATTTCTTCCATAGTTCCATCCAAGCCTGATACTAGCAGCCACTATAGCAAATGGCTGCCATTTGCATTGCATCTGCACATGACAGAAAGATCAATCAACTTTGCCACCACTGACCATCTCAATCATGGCCTCCGTGTCGACCCTGGCCTTTGCGTACTGCACCTCCGCCTCAAGCTTGGCCTACATCGCCTCCTTGCCGGCCAACGTCGCCTCACTAAACTCTGCTTCCAGGACGGTCAGCGTGGCAGCATCCGCCTGCAGCAGACCTCGGCTCAGCACCTCACGCTGCTCCGCCGCCTTCTCCATCCTGGCCACCTCGTCGGCGGCGGGGTATGGATGGCGTTTCTGGCTCGGCCCCAGCCCCGCCGTCCCCGCGACGTCCGGCATCGGCGGCGGGTCGATGGGCCTGGGCGCCTGGAGGTACGCCTTGAAGAAGTCCCCGAGGTAGAGGGCATAGCGCTCGTTAGGGAACGCCCCCATGTCCAGCATGGCCTTCAGGACGCCCCTGATGTTGTGCTCCACGCACGAAGGCTCCTCGGCGTGGGGTGCTGCTTGTGTAAAATAGGTTAGAAAGCCTTGAACCCTTTGTCTCGGGCCGCATCTATATATATATATGGCATAAGCCTTGGCGTACAAGAAGTTGAGATCGATCGGGACGATCGTTACAGAAGACGTGAGAGGAAAGCTGCGGGAGAGAGAAGAAGAGATAGAGATGAAGTACAAGTTTAAACAACAAGTCCTATCCCTATACAACTATTCTAACACTCCCCCTCAATCTGAACCTCAATGAGCTTTGCCAAGGTTGAGATTGTATGTAAACTTTTCCAGTCCTCTCAAAGTAAGTGGTTTTGTAAACCCATCTGCAAGCTGATCTCCTGTAGGAATGAACTTGATCTCAAGCAACTTCTGAGCCACTCTTTCTCTGACAAAATGAAAGTCAGCCTCAATGTGTTTTGTTCTTGCATGAAAAACCGGATTGGCTGAGAGATAGGTTGCACCAATGTTATCACACCATAGTCTCGCAGCCTGAGGTGCTTTAATGCCAAGCTCATAAAGTAGTGTCTGAATCCACATTACTTCAGCTGTAGCATTAGCCAAGGCTTTATACTCAGCCTCTGTACTTGATCTTGAGACAGTGGCATGTTTTCTTGCGCTCCATGACACAAGATTTGTTCCCAGAAAAACAGCAAAACCACCTGTAGATCTTCTATCATCAGCACATCCTGCCCAGTCTGCATCTGAATAAGCAGTTACAAGAAGAGAGGAAGACTTGGTAATCTGAAGTCCAAGACCTTCTGAGTACTTAAGATACCTTAGAATCCTCTTAACTGCAGTCCAATGAGTGGTTCTAGGTGCATGCAAATATTGACATACCTTGTTTACTGAGTAGGAAATATCAGGACGAGTAAGGGTTAAATATTGCAAAGCACCTACAACACTCCTATAATTTGTTGCATCAACTGGTGCAAGAGCTTCTCCACTTTCTGTTGTAAGCATCTCTGAGGTAGAAATTGGCGTACTAACCGGCTTGCAATTTTCCAAACCCACTCTTCTGAGAATATCAGTGGTATATTTTTCCTGTGAGAGAAGTATGCCATCTTTAATTTTCTTCACTTCTATTCCAAGAAAATAATGAAGATCACCCAAGTCTTTGAGGGCAAACTCCAATTTCAAATCCTTAAGCAAGCAAGATGTAGCTTCTGCACTTGAACTAGCAACAATTATATCATCAACATAAACAAGCGCAAAGATAGTAACATTGCCTTTTCTAAAGAAGAACAATGAAGTATCTGCCTTGGATGATATGAACCCAAGGTGTTGCAACTGCATGCTCAATCTGGAATACCAGGCTCTTGGTGCTTGTTTCAAGCCATATAATGCCTTATCCAACTTACAGACATACTGTGGTGTGCTGTGATCCTCATAGCCTGGTGGTTGCCTCATGAACACTTCTTCCTCAAGAACGCCATGAAGAAACGCGTTCTGAACATCTAGCTGTCTTAAGCTCCAACCTCTGGAAATAGCAATAGACAGAACAAGTCGAATAGTGGCAGACTTAACAATAGGGCTAAAGGTATCTTCATAATCAATTCCAAACCTTTGTTTAAAACCTTTGGCAACTAATCAAGCTTTATACCTGTCTATGCTTCCATCAGATTTTCTTTTTATCTTGTATACCCACTTGCAATCAATAATATTGTCTCCATGTTTTGGTGGTACCAAGTGCCAGGTTTTATTTTTCATAAGAGCATCATATTCTTTATCCATAGCTTCCTTCCAATCCTTATTAGCAAGAGCATCATGCAAATGAATTGGTTCACCGGTAGTGGTAAGAAAAGCTCGTTTAACTTTATCATACCTTATAGTACCATCATTGTACTGTTTTTCTTTGACAATACCTGACCGGGACCTTGTTTGCCGAAGGGAAGTTGTAGAAGGCACAGGAACAGCCGTTGTGGATGATGGAACACGCGATCCTGGTGAAGCTGTATCGGGCCCAGAAGGACCCGGCG
>NW_024118147.1:0-8555 GCF_003073215.2 Triticum urartu | reverse complement strand
TTGGTCAAGTGGGTTCCCAAGACTACATCAAGTTCTACTTCATCAAGTACAACTACAACTCCAAGGATTCCCATCAAGATGATGTGGATCCCGAAGAAGAAGAACTAGAGAGTTCTTGAGGGTGACTCCGCCAACATACTTCACTCATATCATTTTGGCGAGGAAAAGTGCAAACAATTCCCACATCTTGCACTGGTTCAAGGAGTCACAAACCCTCTTGTTGGTAAGATAAGGGACAAGGTAACCTAATGCTTTAATGGACATCATCTCATGTGAACTTCACTCTATGTCTATGGATATCCTTGTTTGTTCCTTGTGGGACTAAACCATGTAGGTATTGAAAGTGCAACTCACTCCAATGGGTTGCTCCAAATGATCTGCATCAACATTGAGCATCCACATCTTCAACTTTTACATGAAGTCATCATCGACAGAACCCAAGGTTAGTTCATCCCTCTTAAGGGGGATATCACATCTAGGGGGAGCTTTACTCTAGAAATTGAGCTAAAGCAACTCTAATGGTGTGAACACAACAATGCTTTATGTAAAAAGTGGTAACCCCACTTGTGCTTAAACGACGAGTATGACCTATGATCAAATGTTCTCATTTGACTCCTAAGTCAATATACTCATATATAGATGACCTAGTCATCGCAAATTGCTTGATAGATGCTAGAGTGATTGTGCATGCTTTGCCACATATTTCATTTGCCATTTTATTCTGTGAGCATGTTGATTGCATATTTTTACTCATTCAAGGACATCCATTTGTTGCTGTGATTGTTTGGCTTTTTCTCTTTTGCCAAATGGATGCACAAGAATGCCTAAGAACTCCCTCTAGCTATTATGCTTTTCTCATCTCAAACTCTATTCATGCTACATCACAAAGTTCGATCAAGTCAGATTCGAACTACTCTGTGTGAGGATCACTTGGATTCCCCGATTCTTCATACTTAAACTTCCAAAACCTCTCTGTGCATTTTGGTCTGGCCGATCCATACACTTTGGTCACACCGAGCTCACTGAGTTGATCTAGCTTTTCAATCTCGGTGCAACCGATTTGAACTTTTCAGTCACACCGAGTTGCAGTAACCGCTTGCGATTCTGCATCTCGGTGCCACCGAGTTGTTCCACTCAGTCACACCGACAGGCTCAGGATATATATACAGGCGGGTGAGATTTTGGAAATTTCTTCAAAACCTCTCATCCCGCGCGTGTCCTGCTCTGCCGCCTCGGTTCTCTAGATCGTCTCCTCGTTGCCAGCGACCTCCCGCCGCTGGTTTCCGTTGCCATCAACGGATTTCAACGCTGCCGTTGCCGCCATAGCAAACTCAGCCGAACTAGGGTATGAGTTCGAACTTTTGTGCTAATTCCTTACTCCGATTCTTAGCACAATGTAATGCCATGTTCTTTACCAAGTATGAGATCAATCTATCCAGAGAAAACATCCATTAGATTAGGTTTGATTCAAAAATTTAGGGTTAGGTTTCCGCCGAACCCATCTTGGACCGACCGAGCTGTGGAAATCGGTCTCACCGATTTGGCCTAGGCCATAGCACTTGCACTTTTCGGTCTGACCGAAAGCAATAGATCGGTGCGACCGAGTTCAACTCTCTGTGAAACCCTAGCAATCTCGGAGTCACTGAACTGTGACTCAGTTTGACCAAGTTCACTAGTTTAGACTCCAAAAGTTGCTTCGGTGTCACCGAGTTTAACAAATCGGTAGCTCTGAGATGCTTTCTAGGGAAAACTAAACTAAGTTTTTGATTCATCTGTTTTGCAGAAACTCTACACTTTGTGATGCTCATCCTATCCACTCATCTATATCTATTCATAGGGTCTGCTGTCAGTTTGCCTTGCCAATATGTCTGACCAAAGTGATAGCCAGAACAAATCAGAAGAGCAAGGGAACTTGAGTAAGGGCACTAGTCCCTCTAGCAGCTGTGATGAGGGCAGCAGGAGCACTCCAAGCAATTTGCCCAAGGCAGCTACTAGACAGAGGAAGAAGAAAATCTCGGACTTAGAAGTGGCTGCTGAGGAGGAAGTGAGCTCCAAAAAGAAAGTCCTAAAGAAAGAATACGGTACTACTGCTGCAACAAAATCTGGGATGCACAAAAAGGCCCCTACTAAGAGGGTGCCAACCTTAAAGGCCAGGGTCTCAACTGTTGAAACCTCTAAGCCAACTGAAAAGGCTGCTGGAGAGAGAAAGAAAAGGAAAGAGAGGGTCAAGAAGACCATTGCCAGAGTCATTGGTAGATCCTCTATAATGAGAGATCCAGCTGAGGAAGAGGAAGAGGATGCTGCACCAGCACCCAAGTCCCAAAAGCTGATGGGGGATGCAATTAAGTCTGGGGCTGCCCCTTCTAAGCCCAAGACTGCACCCAAAGCTTCTGCTCCAGCTCCAAAGCCTAAGAGGAGCACTAGGAACATTCTAGCTACAAAAAAGAACAAGGCCCCAGTGCCTAAATTTTAGGAAGAAGATGCTGAAGCCCAAGTGCTCAGAAAGCTTAAGCTAAAGATTCCAGATCATAATGACAGCCATCCAGTGACAGAAGGCATGAACATCAGGAAGGATGCAGGTCTCAGACTCTGGAGACAGTCTGATCCCTATGCTGTGAGGAGAAGAACTACAGTGGACTACAGGTTCCACACCAAAGAACAACAAGATTTCTATAAAACCATTCTGCTTGACAAGAAGCCCATAGTCTGTGACATGAAGTGGGTCGACTGGGAATACATTGATGAGAATGAAGATTACTTCCCAGGCGTTCATGAGAGCTTCAAAGCATGTGGTGTTGACAAGTTTGTGGGACAGGAGCTTACCAAGTGGAATGATGAGCTCATTATGCAATTTTATTCTACAACTCATTTCTATCCAGATGGAAGAATTATATGAATGTGAGGGTACAAGGTACCAGTCAACTGTTGAGGAGTGGGCAAAATTGATCAATGCCCCTGAAGAGCATGAAGATGATTTGGATGTCTATGCCAAGAAGAAGAAATACCACAAGTCTATGGCAAATGTGTACAAGGAGATCCCAGATAAGGCACTAGAAACACACAAGCTTGGGTCTGTACATTATTTGTTGTCTGGTCTAGCTACTATCAATACAATCTTGAGGCATACTTTGTTGCCCAAGTTTGGAGATCACAAGATGATCAGAGGCCATTCAATCAACTTGCTGCAGATATTTGATGTGCCTCAGTAATTCAAGGTCATGAGCCTGATTGTTGAAACAATCAAAAGGACAGATGCAGATCAGAAGAGATCTTGTGGGTATGCTCCACATATTCAGGTGACCATCAACTCCAAGATGGGCACAGGCACTTATTTGTTGGACAAGGAGCATTTACCTTTGAGACCAGAATTTGAGGACAACACTGTTGTGATGAATGAGGATGATCCTACATCTGTGCAAGCACAAGAGAAGAGAGAGAAGGCAAAGGCTGAGAAGGCTGCAAAGATGCCAAGTGCCGAGGAGGCATCTCAAGTATTCTTAAAGTCAAAACAAGATCGTCTTGCTTATCTGATTCAAACAACATTGAGGATTGAGAAGGGCTTGGCCACCCTGAACAAGAATCAGGAGAGCTTGGAGAGGATCATTGAGACCAAATTATATGATCTTGATCTAAAAGTAACTGAGATGCAGACAGTTGTTGAGCAGCTCCAGGAGGAAGCAGAGGAGAGGAAAGGGCAGGCTACCACAAATGACTTTCAGAGAGTGCCTAGAGGTCAGAGATCTACTGCAGTGCCCATGGCTGACACTAGAGCAACTACTTCAGCACCAGCAGCAACAACCTCAGTACCACCTCCAGTTGCCACTCCACCAGCTCCAACAACGTCTACTGATGCGTTCGTCCTTGGAGTCCTCTCTACACCACCTCCCGAAGACCAAGCCTAGAGAGACGCATAGCACTATGCATTTTCAAACTTTTTGGTAACTTGTTGCCAAAGGGGGAGAAATGTATAGATCATAGGCTTCGAGATAGAGTGTTTTGCTTCCTTGTCTCTCTTGCTATTTGCTTGATACTTTTGTGTGTGCTTGTTTAATACTCTTTATGTTTGTGTGTGAGACACTTGTATGATCATGTGTTTGATCATATCCTACTTCGATATTTGCTTGGATGATATTATGTCTTATATCTTATATGTATGATCATTCACTTTACTTGGTGATGAGTGCATGTTTTTACCTTATATCATTTTGAGCACTCCACCAAGATGTATATGACATGGAAGAGTAACCCATGATCCTAATCGATTGTGCATTTGCATTCAAAGCAAATTTTAAATAATGCACAAATTTAGGGGGAGCTCTTCTTATCATATACTTCTCAAAGCGACAATGAATTTCAATCTTATTATCATTTGTCGAAGCTTTTATCTATATGTTGTCATCAATTACCAAAAAAGGGGAGATTGAAAGTGCAACTATCTCTGGGTGGTTTTGGTAATTCCTAACAACATCTAGCTCATTGAACTAATGCTATTTCAAGATGATCATTTCAGAAAGTTCAATGATTGGCATGGCATGGATTAGAAATGTGGACCCCTCAAAATGTTAAGGACACAAATTGTCTCAAGCTCAAGACTCTACATTTTTTATTTTAGTGATCCAAGATCACATTGAGTCCATAGGAAAAGCCAATACTATTAAAAGGGGATGAGGTGTTGCTTAATGGCTTGCTTGCTCAAAATGCTTAGTGATATGCTCCAAAAGCCCTCAACCACTTTCTCATATCCACATATGTCCCAAACCAAAAGTCAAACTCGGCCCCACCGAAATTATCTATCCGGCGCCACCGAGTTCTCTTGACATAGCCACTGCCAGAAACCCTAGTCACTTCGGTCTCATTGATAGGGATCTCGGTCTCACCAAGATGGGATTGCAAACTCTCTGTTTCCCTTCGTAATGTTTCGGTCCAACCGAGACGAGCGATCGATCCCACCGAGTTCGCAATGCAAACTCTCTGTTTCCCTTTCGTAATGTTTCGGTCTCACTGGAATGAGCGATTCGGTCCCACCGAGTTTTCCTGACCAACTCTCTATTTACCTATTATAGAAATCGGTCCTATCGAGTTTATGTGATCGGTCTCACCAATATTACGTTATGCCCTAACCCCAATGAAATTGGCCTCACCGAGTCGACATGTCGGTCCCACCGAAATGCCTAACGTTCACATTTTGAACTAAATTGGTCTGACCGAGTTTTATGATTCGGTCCCACCGAGTATGGTAAATTGTGTGTAATGGTTAGATTTTGTGTGGAGGCTATTATACCCCTCCACCCACTCTTCATTCGTGGAGAGAGCCATCAGAACGTGCCTACACTTCTACCATACATTTTCTGAGAAGAGAACCACCTACTCATGTGTTGAGACCAAGATATTCCAATCCAACCATAAGAATCCTGATCTCTAGCCTTCCCCAAGTTGCTTTCCACTCAAATTATCTTTCCACCAAATCCAAATCCTTAAGAGAGAATTGAGTGTTGGGGAGACTATCATTTGAAGCACAAGAGCAAGGAGTTCATTATCAATACACCATCTATTACCTTTTGGAGAGTGGTGTCTCCTAGATTGGTTAGGTGTCACTTGGGAGCCTCCGACAAGATTGTGGAGTTGAACCAAGGAGTTTGTAAGGGCAAGGAGATCGCCTACTTTGTGAAGATCTACCATAGTGAGGCAAGTCCTTCGTTGGCGATGGCCATGATGGGATAGACTAGGTTGCTTCTTCATGGACCCTTCGTGGGTGGAGCCCTATGTGGACTCTCGTAGTCGTTACCCTCCGTGGGTTAAAGTCTCCATCAACGTGGATGTACAATAGAACCACCTATCGGAACAACGCCAAAAATCTCCGTGTCTACATTGCGTTTGCTCCCTCCAAACTCCTTTCTTTACCTTCATATGCAAGTGTTTTATATTCCGCTGCTATACTCTTAGACTTGCATGTGTAGGTTGCTTACTTGACTTGTTCTAAGTTGCTAAAATCCGCCAAAACTTAAAATTGGGAAAAGGCTAGATTTTTATTTGGTCAACTAGTCTAATCACCCCCCTCTGGACATACTTACGATCCTACACAAACAGTTAATTGAACTGAACCGTATGCCCTACATCGCACACACAACTAAAATCTGAACCGTATTTGATGGCTCCACCATCGCAAACGTTTTGCACCTTTTTTGACGGTTTTTTTACACCACCGCTGCGATTGTGGCATCGCACATAGTTTCGTCGAAGGGTCTCTGATCTTAGTGTCTCGTTAGCAGCATCCTGCAGTAGTGCTAGTCTCCAAAGACCAAACCCCATGACCTAATCTAACCCTCACCTAGTCATCCTTCTCCCTATGACTAACTACCGCTCCCTTGTGGCGTGCTTGCAAATGCTAGTGAGGCTTTTGTACCATTTGGTTAGGACTTTTATTCACCATTGTTGCAAATGTACAAATTTGTGTTTCTATTATTTAGTATTTGCTACATGGATATCCGGTAGGTACAAACATAGGTGGAAATTGTTCCCCCGTGGATATCTTCGCGGGTGGATAATGGAGGACAATTTGATATGGCTTTGGATATGCAGAAGCTCTGCGTTACCAAACACACTCGTTTGTCATCCTAGCGAACATGAGATTATGAAGTGATGCGCCATCACGAGGTTTGCACCAACATACTAGTAGATACAAGTTCATCCACTGTCAAGCGAGAAGTTGATCGAAGATGTGGAGGTGGTTCTTGTTGAATGGCCACACAAAGAGGCCTCATTTGGGAGGAGGCCATACATTGACATTCAAACTCCGGCAGTGATAAGTCAGTGGAACCGGGGAACTGCAAACAACAAGGTGAGCGTGCAAAGTAGACACCCGATGACGACGAGGCGCCACACCGAAAAAACATCATGTCGAGACATGTTCTCTCATATATTTGAAGTAGTGCAATAGCTAAGGAAGAGCCTCTCTTCCTCCTATTGTTATTTTGTCGGGCAAAAAATCAAGCCATCCCAGTAAAAATGCATCACTAACCCTTGCAACGTGTTTGGTTGGGGGTAATTAGAGTCAATGAATGGGAATTAAAGGAGTACGAGATTTCAAATCTATTGTTTGGTTGGGGGGATTGGGAACTTATAGAGTAATAGGCATGGGACTTGAGACTCCAACTCCCACCATTTTATTAAGAGGGGAGGGGTGGCAATTGGGAGGGAATTGCTTTAGCAAGTCAAACTTAACCATTTTTTGTGAAAAAGCAATCCATATCTTAATACAAAAGTTCATGGAAAGTACAAAGCACCCCAAACATAATAGGAACTACATTGAAGTCTCTAGACCATCGAACGGCCACTACTGCCGTTAGAACGAGCCGCCAATGTGCCGCTATCGCCGCTCCCTTACAAGAGTCGGCCTGACCTTGTCGATGTCAGCCACGAAGTCTTCATGCACGTGCCCCTAAGGACCAGCGCCCAGGAGTTCCAGTCGTCGTCGTTGAACCCTTGAATCGATCTGAAGTGCTTGACATCAGATCTCACCGACGCTCACGTACGACGAGAAACCCTAACCTCACCACCCCAAGGAGATGGCAGGAATATACGCCGGAGCTCTGTCGGTTCGTCCAGTTGGACGAACTCGAGTTGGATTAAAGCCTGGAAGACCAACTCGAAGAAGAAGCACCGCCATCCACCTGAACGCCGCCCCCGCGAGGACGAAAAATCCTAACCTAAACTGTTAGCCGGAGTCGAGGCATCGGGATTCTCCTCCCCATCGCCAGCCGCCGGAGCGGGCAGGCCGAGGGGAGACTAATTCACGGGCTCACTGGAGTTGTTTGGTGGGAAGGTGTAACCCTAACCGCCGCTAATTTTAAGCCTTCATCATAACTTATGTTCACTTCTCTGATCCAGTTCCTCGTCAACCAAACAAGGGAATACAAATTCTCCTCAAATTCTCACATATAATTCCTATCACACACCAAACAGTGGATTTTTTGGTAATAAAAAGACTCATCATATGTCTAATCTCAATAGAACTCCCTACACTAAACTCCCCCTCCCCTTCTCAAATATTGCCAAACGCGTTGTTAATGTAATCATCAGGGGAAAAACTTAAAAATCTAAAATACTCGAGAGAAGAAAAATAGTTTAAAGAATGGAAGATTATGAAAAACATACTTGTATGGAAAAGGCACACATGAAAAGCATTAGTGCAGGGACAAATAACTACTGTGCATTTGCGTCTGCAAAACAGAAGGAAATAAATAAATGATAAGATCACCTCTCATGAAAAAAGAAGATTCCTTTTGACAGATTAAAGCAGAATTGAAAGTGCCTCGGATGGCACCATTACCAATGACACCAAGCGGGGGCAGAAGACTGGCTGTCAGTCCGTGAGGGGAGAGGAATTGGGGCATTCAAGACCAAGACGAAGATGCATCCTCTGATCTATCCATTTGTTCATCCACTGATCTAACCCCCAACACTAAACCCACGAATCTTCTTCTAAGGGACGCCACCGGCATCGCCGTTGCCGCCGCCGTCGCCATGTCCTCCTCCGACGACGAGCTCCTTCTTGT
>NW_024118146.1:0-14349 GCF_003073215.2 Triticum urartu | reverse complement strand
CGAGCCTAGATTTTAAGCCCGATGGCCGAGCCGGCCCGTACCTGGGCCTGGGTTTTTTGCCTCGGGCTTGGCTAGGCCCGGCCCGGCCCGAGGTTTGGCCAGGTATATCCCAGACTAAGAGTTATAGCGAAACGAGCTAGTCTATGAGCCTCCATGTTACATGAGGGCCGTTCATGGCCCCAAGGAAGAAGATCGCATAGTGTTTATCTCCTTAATGATCATGCAGTTATCATCAAGCTACGTGTTAGACCGGAGATTTTGAATGACTCTTAGGCAGTCAGAAGCCATCTTTACTTTGTTTAAAACCAGATCTTCAACGAGAATGAGAGCGTGCAATAGGGGCATGTTTGGTAGGCCGCATATAGCCCAACCAAGTCCGTCTGGTATGAAATTGGGTTGTTTGTTGATTGAGTCGCATCAAAATGTTGACTCGCACGAATCTTAAAACACCCGCGGACATGCTGAGGGGATGGCCGAATCGATAGTTTTGCCATGCCTCTTCACAGGGAGGAACCCATTTGTTTTGTCAAGCCCCTTTTGTTTGCAGTATGTCTTATTTATTTCAGTTGTTCACAATGTGATGCTCTATATGTGTAACATTTTACTGTGCAATACAATTTCATGAATACCAATAGGAATAAATATATTTGCTTGTTGTTAACCCTATTATAGCTAGCATATACCTCTTTTAACATTTTTTTGGTTCTTCGGTTGTTTGTAGTTAGCATATGTCCGGTTCCAATTTCTATCTTTGGTTGTCCGTAGTATGCCTTGTTTATTTTAGTTATTTAGAAAATGATGCTCTATATGTGCAACTATTTACTATGCAGTACAATTTCATCAATACCAATTTCAACAATACCAATAGGAATGACTATATTTGGGACCTGCTAAGCCTGTTGTAGCGAGCATATGCCTCTTTTAACTTTTTAGGTTGTTCGGTTATTTGTAGTTAGCATATGTTCAGTTTCAATTGCTATCTTTGATTGTTCGTAGTATGCCTTGTTTATTTCAGTTATTCATAAAGTGATGTTTTGTATGTGCAAGTATGAAGTGTGCAGTTTAATTTCATCAATACCGGTTTCAACAATACCAATATGAATAACTATATTTGATTGTCGTTAAGCCTGTTGTAGCGAGCATATGCCTCTTTTTAACGATTTTTGGTTGTTTGGTTGTTTGTAGTTAGCATATGTCCAGTTCCAATTGCTCTCTTTGGTTGTTCGTAGTATGCCTTGTTTATTTCAGTTATTCATAATGTGATGTTCTATATGTGCAAGTATGAATTGTGCAGTTCAATTTCATCAATATTAGTTTCAACAATACCACTATGAATGACTACATTTGGTTGTTAAGCATGTTGTAGTTAACACGTTTTTCCATTTTTATTTAACAATAACTAGTGTACTTAGACCGGCATAATACCAGTTTGAATGACTATATTTGTTTGTTGTTCAATGTTAGGCCCGTTGTAGTTAACACACATTTTCACTTCTTATTTTGCTTAACTAGCATACATAAAACTGCACACTAAAGCTATCATTTGGAGATTATGGTGTCTACCATGGATATATTTGGTTGATGTTTAGCCTGTTGTACTTACTTAACATGCCTTTCGATGTACTTACATAGGACAATTTTGGGAACGACTTCTATTGTCCATCGAGGTTAGTTTCATCCCATGGCTTATATATACTCATTGTTCAGGATATCGATAGTTGGTACTAAGGGAGTCCTGGATTAGGGGGTCCTCGGTGCTCGGGCTATGTGATATGGGCCGGACTGATGGGCCATAGAGATACAAGGTAGAAGACCTTCTCCCGTGCCTGGATAGGACTCTTCTATGTGTGGATGGCAAGATCGGCGTCCGGATGTATAATTTCCTTCTTCTGCAAACTGACTATGTACAACCCTAGGCCCCTCCCGTGTCTATATAAACTGGAGGGTTTAGTCCGTAGAGGCTATCAAAATTCATATAGGCTAGACATCTAAGGTTTAGCCATTACGATCTCAAGGTAGATCGACTCTTGTAACCCCTATACTCATCAAATACAATCACGCATAACATAGGGTTTTATCTCCATTAAGAGGCCCGAACCTGGGTAAACTTCGTGTTCCTGTGTCCCTTGTTACCTTCGATCCTCAGACGCACAGTTCGGGACCCCCTACCCGAGATCAGCCGATTTTGACACCGACATTGGTGCTTTCATTGACAGTTCCACTATATCGTCGGCAGAAGGTTCGATGGCTCGCTCGATCATCAACAACGATGTTGTTTTCGGGGAAACTTTCCTCCCCGGTCAACTTTTTGTGTTGGCGGCTTCGCTCTACGTGCCAATTCAATTGGTCACCTTGAGTAGATCGACAGCTACGCCCCTGGTCATCAGATCAGATTCGAGAGCATGAATTACGTCGCTGATATCCGAGGAGACTTGATCTTTGAAGGGTTCACAGTCTCGACCGCTATTCCTCATCTCCAAAAAGGAAACCCGCCGGATCAATCATCAGGAACCGCTCAAGTACCAACTATTATCCCTGCCCTGGCCTTAGATCCAGAGCGAACCACCTCATCCGAAGATGGAATTTGGAACCCACTGGACCCTCTCCTACTACGGAGCTCTCTGCCGAAACCCAGAGGCGACTATGTTTTCGGCAAACCTGGAATCAAACAAGACTCTCCCTGTCATTGGAGAGCCGAACTCACCCCTGGAGGCTAGCTCCAAATTCTTAGGGTCTGCGCCCATTGAGCACGGCCAGGGGTCATGTACCAGGCCCAGCTCTATAGTACCTCAGTTCCTTGTCCGGCCTTCGCTGCTAAACGAGGCCTTAGACCTAATGCGATCTCTCGCCATTATGGAAGTATCACCTCCACACTACGCCCAGCCCGGATTAGGGGCTGAGAGCAGGGAATTTTACGTCCCACCCACCACCCACTTGATAGCCACCGTCGAAGACTTAACCGACATGCTAGATTACGCCTCCGAAGACATTGATAGTATGGACGATGATGCCAGAGACAAACCAGGCCAAGACCCACCATTTATCGGGCATTGGACGGCCACCTCCACATACGATGTTTATATGGTGGATACACCTAAAAGGATGACGACAACGACAGGAAGGATCCGAGCGAGGACAAGCCCGTCGAGGCACCACCGAAACGTCGACGTCAGCGACGCTGCTCAAAATCACGTCACGGAAAGGAAAGCAATACCGGCACCGGAGACAATAACACTCCGGACGATGCCGAAGATCCCGAAGACCCTGCCGAGCCTGCGTCCGAGCAGGATGATTGGGAGGAGGGACAAGTTAACCCCGACGAGCGGTCGGGAATGAGGATTCGAAGGATAGTAATTAACTATCTACCGACCTCTGAGGAGGATGTTAGCCTCGGCAACGAAGACTTCATCGTGCCAGAGGAACCCCTCGAGCAAGAGTGCTTTAAGCGGCAGCTAATCACAACTGCGAGAAGCCTAAAAAGAAACAACAAAAGCTCCAAGCCGAACAGGACACCCTCAACGACAGATGGACACAGGTCCTAGCTGCCGAGGAATATGGCCTCGAGCGCCCAACAAAGAGTTATCTGAAGTGTCAGCTACTGCCATAATTCGATGACAAGGCCCTTGAGCTCATACCATGAAGATATAATCATGCTGATGAACCAGACCGACCACCACGTGGGCAAGACAAAGCGGTTGCTTATGCCGAACACCAGCCCGCACCACCTACCCCGCCCCCCCTCGCCGTCGAGGCAAAGCGGTAGCGGCTTCGAGCTACACCTACGACTTACGCCAGGACCTGGACAATAGAGCCGGTTAGGCCGGATCAATCTATGGATCAAGAGGGCGCGCTCCAATGCGAGAGGACGGCCATAAATCCTGGTGTGATAAGAATAACCTCACCCGGGCTGAAAAACGAGCACAAATATCATCCGAACTCCATCGTGACGTTGCCCGATACAGAGGCGCCGCACACCCCTTATGCTTTACCAATGAGGTAATGCAGCACCAGTTCTCAGAAGGTTTTAAACCCGTAAACATTGAAGCATACGATGGAATGACAGATCCCATGGTATGGTTTGAAGATTTTTTTCTCCATATTCACATGGCTCGCGACGACGATCTCAACGCCATTAAATATCTCCCCCTCAAGTTAAAGGGACCAGCACGACACTGGTTAAACAACCTCCCAGAGAACTCTATTGGTAGCTGGGAAGATTTGGAGGATGCATTTCGAGACAACTTCCAAGGTACTTATGTTCGGCCACCGGACGTCGATGACCTTAGTCACATAGTCCAGCAACCCGGAGAGTCAGCCCGCAAACTCTGGATTCGGTTCTTAATTAAAAAGAACCAAATAGTCGACTGTCCAGACGCCGAAGCCCTAGCGGCCTTTAAACATAGTGTCCGCGACGAATGGCTTGCCTGGCTCGGCCAAGCAAAGCCGAAGTCTATGGCCGCTCTTACTGCACTCATGACCCGCTTCTGCGCGGGAGAAGACATCTGGTTAGTTCGTAGAAGCAACAATACCAATGACCCCGTCACCTCCGAAGCCAGGGACGGCAACGGATGGCCGCGACGTAACAAGCACAAGCGTCAGAACAACAATGAAGAAACCGAAGATACAACGGTCAATGCCGGATTCAGCAACTCTAATCCCGGTAAGCGGAAGAAGCCATTCAAAGGAAACAGGGACGACCCATCCAATTTAGACAAAATACTCGATCGTCCTTGCCAGATTCATGGCACCCCCAACAAGCCGGCAAATCATTCCAACAGAAACTAATGGGTCTTCAAACAAGCCGGTAAGTTAAATACCGAACATAAGGGGAAAGGGCCACCAAGCGAGGATGATGATGAGCCCCGCCCACCGAACACAGGGGGGCAGAAGAAATTTCTCCCTGAGGTAAAAACAGTGAATATGATATATGTCACTCATATCCCCAAGAGGGAGCGTAAGCGCGCGCTAAGGGATGTCTACACCGTAGAGCCGGTGGCCCCAAAATTCAATCCTTGGTCGGCTTATCCGATCACCTTCGATCGTAGGGACCACCCGACCAATATACGTCATGGAGGTTCGGCAACCTTGGTCCTTGATCCAATTATCGATGGATTCCATCTCACTCGAGTCCTTATGGACGGCGACAACAGTCTTAACTTGATTTATCAAGACACTGTCCACAAAATGGGTATTGACCCGTCAAGAATCAAGCCTAGTAACACCACCTTTAAAGGAGTGATACCCGGTGTAGAGGCCCGTTGCACGAGTTCCTTACATTGGAAGTAGTCTTCGGTTCACCGGATAACTTCCAAAACGAAGACTTGATCTTCGACATTGTCCCCTTCCACAGTGGTTATCATGCACTTCTTGGATGAACTGCCTTCGCCTGCTTCAATGCAGTCCTGCACTATGTGTACTTAAAGCTCAAGATGCCCGGACCGCATGGCGTTATAACAGTCAATGGAAATATGGAACACTTCCTTTGTATTGAGGAGCATACCGTGGCCCTCGCAACCGAAGTACAGAGCGGCCTTATCAAGTCGAACACTTCATCGGCCATCAAGCCCCCGGGCACTGTTAAACGAGTCCGGCCTACTCTGCAGAACGACAGCTTGGTAAATCCAGAGCTGGACTAGCAGTTCTGCCTCTGTCAATCGCCCCATCTAACCGCGGCATATGTACCGTGTGTGCATAACTACGCACTTAAAATACCTTGGGCAACGATGAGGCACATTGCAGACAAGGTTCATAGTGCGGCTCGACCCTATTTGGACCTTCACCTTTTTCCCCTTCCTTTTTTTCTCCTAATATTACAGGTTCATTAAAACCTAATCACTTCACGGTCGTACAAGGGCTCTTTCACAGGCCCCCTCTATACACACGATCGTCGATTTCTCCTCTTAAAAGGATTCCGCACCAAGACGACAGCGACGCAGACGTGCGGCAGGGCATCAAGGGAATCTTCAAGAATACCTTTCCTTTTTCTGCCCTGTATACAAATTCCCCTTGTGTACAAATTCTCGGCATGTAAAATAGCCTTGATCTTTATGGCATTATCTGTAATAGCACATTTTGACGTAACAATCAGATTATAATGGAAACAGTTTTTCACGAACCCTTGTTCGGTATTGGTTTATTTCATAAATCTTCATTCCTTCTTTGCGTTAGATTGCCATATATACTTTGGTATGGCTTAAATGCCAGGGGCTCTATTCGGCCACACATGTTTTCAAAAAGTCCAAATACTTCTAGAGTATACTTCGGTGTCCCAAATATTGCATTATATGCATCAGCTCCGAATCATGTCTTTGGTCAATAGTTGGGTTGCCCAGCTCCTGTGATTACTACCTTACGTTTCGCTTGTTCGGCTAGTGCAGTAAAGGGAGAACTACTGCGATGGTGTTTCTGGTTCATCCGTTCAAACACCTCGGTAGAGAAAGCCAAAAACTGACTGTCATGATAAGACGAGAGCTGGTCGACGATTCGGCGACTTGCTATAAATTCCTTGTGATTTCTTTCATATTATACGAAGGACTGGCCTTCGTCCAGTCATGCACCTAAGGCATCCCAGTTTGGATAGCCGCATACGCGCCAGGGGCTAGTACTTAGTCCCATCGTCAAACTCCTATGGCTAAGTGACAGTGATAAAGCCGAATAGTCTGATTGTCTGGTTCCCTGCGCAGACACCTCCTTTACGGACCAAGATGTTGGGTCAAGTGTGATCGTGCGCTATTCCGAACACCCCTATAGCATCTACATGGGGGCTGAAGCCGACGACTGGCAAACTCTCAGAATTAAAAACGGCTGCACAGGAGGAAAGTAACTTCAGATAAAAGCATATATATTATAGGCCATGGTTCATAACACAAAGTCTGGATAAAATATATTACATTCACTCAAACATGATATCCTTGGAGCATTGTCCCTCTACTATTCGGTAACCCTCCAGGACATCGTCAAAATACCGCTCCGGGCTTCACAATTACTAGCCAATATTTATCTCATGCCTTTCCTCGTTGATGGTTCGATATTCTGGTGTCCTAGGCATAGAGGAACCACACCAATCCATCCCGAATTTCATGGTTAAATTCTACTACGGTGACGATACTGTAGGGGAGGTCCTGCGGCAAAATAGCTCGATGCCAGAATGATAAAAAGCTTAACACCTCTTATTTGACTTTTTCACTATTTTGAAATAAGAAAAAGATCGAAATCTAAAATGCAAAGGTCGTCTTATTCAAAACCTCAATCATCACATCCCCTCTCTCCCACTTCACACCTCGGAATGCACTGTTCTTATAGAGAGAAAGGCGCTTTCCCATCTTCTTAACCTGAAATGAAGGGGTACCCCCGGGAAGAGATCCAGTGGAGACAGCTGGGCCTCTAGCTCAGAAGATTAGAGCACGTGGCTACGAACCACGGTGTTGGGGGTTCGAATCCCTCCTCGCCCACAACCTTCCAAAGGGGGAAGGGCCTTTACTTTCCCCCTGAGGGTAGGAAAATCATGATCGGGATAGCGGACGTAAAGCTATTGAACTTAGGTATGCTCTTTCCTTTTGTCGAAGTGGAATCGTAGAACAGAATGTGATACGATGAGATAGAATGCAATAGAAATAGAAACAAGGATAGCGAACGGGTTACCTACTCCTAAGGGTCAAAGCAAGCCCTTTAATTCAATTCTTTATTCTTACATTAAAATTCTTACATTAAAGAATGAATAAAATCTCCCCAAGTAGGATTCGAACCTACGACCAGTCAGTTAACAGCCGACCGCTCTACCACTGAGCTACTGAGGAACAAGGGGGGATTCGACCTCCTAGAGTTCAACTCCCGCTCTCAACCCATGAACAATATGAGTCCGAAGCTTCTTTCGTAACTCCCATAATTTCTTCGTAGTGGCTCCGTTCCATGCCTCATTTCATAGGGAAGCCCAAAGTGGCTCTATTTCATTCTATTTCACTTCCTAGCACTTCCTATCATTTAATATCCATCCCTTTGGTCTTATTGACATAAGAGATGTCATTTATAGTCTATCTCTTTCTATATATGGAAAGTCAAGAAATTCTCATCGAAACATCGAGACATTGTGCATATAGAAAACTCTAAAGAAAGAAAAAAAGGAGACCCATGCCATGATTTTCAAATCTTTTCTATTTAGTAGTCTAAGTTTCTCGATGAGGATAATTAATTCGGTCGTTGTGGTCGGACTCTATTATGGATTTCTGACTACATTCTCCATAGGTCCCTCTTAGATCTTCTTTCTCCAATCTTGGATTAGGGAAGAAGGAGATATTCGCGACTACTGGCGATTTCATTATGGGGCAGCTCATGATCTTCATATCGATCTATTATCCACCTCTGTATCTATTCTTTCTTAGCTAAACAGGTGGAAGATCTATCCACTTTGGTTATATTATATCATGGACTCGAAAAACGGATCTGAATTTGACTGAAATGCACGATCTTCACAGGTATCACTTTTCACGATACCTAAAAGGTGGAATAGCGATTTTCGAACCATTTCCTATAAGAGAATGGTTTCCATTACTTTGAGAAATGGATTCTTATATCAAACTATAGCTATTGCATTAAAGAAGAAAAGAAACTAATAGAAGTCGAAGACGCGGAATGATAGTGAATAGAGAGAAAGATTCTTCTGATTTTCTTGTTTCTATCTACTAGACGCCGTAGAGAATTGAGAATTTTCATGTCTTTCAATTCTCGTACTCGTAATTGGAAAGTTATGGAAGGAGACCCATCATTTTGCAATGAAAACAACATATAAAACTCTGGACAATTTCGAAATCAGGCCAAGCGTCTTAATACATATGCAAAAAAATTCATTATTGGCCCACCATTGATTAGAAGATTTAGCTTGTATGAATCGCTATTGGTTTGATACGAATAATGACAATCGTTTCAGTATGTTAAGGATACAGATGTATCCACAATTCATTTAGAGTTACTTAATAGTCTATTTCTTATACCATATCTCTATCCCGTGAAATTCTCGAGCCAAAAGATGGATGCATATGCTGTGTTTCATTTTGCTAAATGATATCAATTAAATGGTGTATCAATTCCATAAATTGCATATAGCAATAAATAAATCAGCAAAATTCTTTCTAATATTTTAGATAGAAGAAACATTTCTTCTATCTAAAATATTAGAAAGAATGTACCCTTCTATCCAAATCCAATTTGCATCGATAAAATAAATCCAAATTCCAGTAGTAGATGAATAATTGCAAATTTGTGTGTGTACGAGATTAGAATAACTTCAAAATAACTGACATAATTTTGTATTTTTCCTGATCAGAAAAATACATGAAAAAGAAAGGAGGTAGAAAAATTTTTGGATTTATGGTTAAAGAAGAAAAAGAAGAAAACAGGGGTTCTGTTGAATTTCAAGTATTCAGTTTCACCAATAAGATACGGAGACTTGCTTCACATTTGGAATTACACAAAAAAGATTTTTCATCGGAAAGAGGTCTACGAAGACTTTTGGGAAAACGTCGACGTTTGCTGGCTTATTTGGCAAAGAAAAATAGAGTACGTTATAAGAAATTAATCGGTCAGTTGAATATTCGGGAGCAGTAATTTAATCGTTCAAATTTTTTTCTTGTTTTATTATTTTTGCAGTAGTCTTAGATTTTTCATTTTGATGAGCCTAGCTTTGAGGAATTCATGGAATAATCCATTTTCATGGAATAATGAATTAAGGAAGAAAGCATACGAGTCTACCGCTTACAAGAAAAGATCTCATGATAGTCAATATGGGCCCTCAACACCCATCAATGCATGGTGTTCTTCGACTGATCGTTACTCTCGATGGTGAGGATGTTATTGATTGTGAACCCATATTAGGCTATTTACACAGAGGAATGAAAAAAATCGCGGAAAACCAAACTATTATACAATACTTACCTTATGTAACAAGGTGGGATTATTTAGCTACTATGTTTATAGAAGCAATAACAGTAAATGCACCAGAATTCTTGGAGAATATTAAAATACCACAAAGAGCCAGCTATATTAGGGTAATTATGTTAATATTAAGCCGGATAGCTTCTCACTTGCTATGGCTTGGACCTTTTATGGCGGATCTCGGCGCACAGACTCCTTTTTTCTATATTTTTAGAGAGATAGAATTAATATATGGTCTATTTGAAGCTGCTACAGGTATGTGAATGATGCATAATTACTTTCGCATCGAAGGAGTAGCCGCCGATCTACCTTATGGATGGATCGATAAATATTTAGATTTCTGTGATTATTTTTTACGCGGAGTTGTTGAATATCAACAACTTATTACACAGAATCCAATTTTTTTAGAGCGAGTTGAAGGAGTAGGTTTTATTAGCGGAGAAGAAGCAGTAAATTGGGGCTTATCGGGACCGATGTTACGAGCTTCTGGAATACAATGGGATCTTCGTAAAGTAGATCCTTATGAGTCTTACAACCAATTTGATTGGAAAGTCCAATGGAAAAAAGAAGGGGATTCGTTAGCTCGCTATTTAGTACGAATTGGTGAAATGAGGGAATCCATCAAAATAATTCAACAAGCTGTAGAAAAAAAATTCCTGGAGGACCTTATGAGAATTTAGAAGTCTGACGCTTTAAGAAAGAAAAGAATTCTGAACGGAATGATTTTGAGTATAAATTTATTGGTAAAAAACCTGTGTGGTGGTCCTTGCCTTCGGGTGGGCCCTCGGTTGCCACGACGGTGGCCTTCATCTTCGCCCAGTGCATCTTGACACGGGCAAAGGCCATCCGTGCACCCTCTATGCACGCCGAGCACTTTGCAGCTTCAACTCGGGGCAGTGCGTCGGCGAGTCGCTTCACCAGGCCGAAGTAGCTACTAGGAATGGGTTCAGTTGGACAAAGCCGGACTATGACGTCTTTCATGGCCAAGCTGGACATCCTATGCAGCTCCGCCCATTGCATCATCTGGTTGTTCAATAGCGCTGGACACTCCGGCGCCAGGAACTGTGACCAGAAGAGCTTCTCCATTGTGTTCCCCTCCTGGGCCCGGAAGAACTGTGCGGCATCGGCATCACTCTTCAGGAGATCCGTAAAGGCATCTGGAGGACTCCACAGTCGAATGAGTAAGGCATATCTTTGACTGCCAAATATACTCTGCAAAAGAAAGGGCTTACCAGCCGCTATCTGTTCGGCCTGCTGGATCTCTTCCCAAGCCGCCCGGGACTCGGTCCGCACCTCCTTGGCCTCTTGGAGGGCCTTGGCGATATCGACCGCTTGGGCCGCACTCTTCTCCTCCAAGGCCTCGCACTTGCCAATGGCATCCTTCAGCTCTTGCTCCACCTCGACCACCCTCTCCTCATGCTGGCGGCGGGCGACCTGTTCGGTTTTTAAATCTGCAGCCGCTTTGTCAGCGGCCGCTTGGCTCGCCTTAGCCTGATCCTTGGCTTGGGCAAGGGCGCTCTTGAGGGTCTCAACCTCGGCTACGCTACTTGCAATCATATCCATGGCAGAGTATGAGCTTAATTCTGAATTTATATATCACTTCAGACATATAAGAGCTCTTTTAAACATACCTTGCGCCTCATCGAACCGCTTGTTAATGCAGACGATCTCCTCATCAGCCAGCGTCAGCTTCCGATTGAGTTTGGAAACTTCAGCTGCCTGGGCGGTTGCCACCAACAGGGAAGCCTGTTATAAAATAGAAAATTCTGTCACCTCTTCCCAATATTACGTGATCCTCTGTTCGGCTTTTTTCAAAGACGAACACAGTCTCAGGGCTACTATCTATATACATGCATACTTCCTTCATATGAAAAGCATCTAAGAGTATTACGTGGCATACCTCGAAGCCTGTTAGCAGGCTGGTGAAGGCTTCGTTCAGCCCACTCTTGGCGGACTGAACCTTCTCAACCACTACATCCATTAGGGTGCAGTGCTCCTCCACGATGGAAGCACGTCGTAGTGCCTCCACCAGAGCATTTGGCGCCTCCAGATTAGTGGAGGTCACCGCCGGAGTTGACACCCCCCTCCTTCAAAGGGGGTGGCTCGCTCGATTCCGGAGCCATATGGGTCTCTGAAATAGTGTTCGGCTGGGGGCCGGACTGGTCAAGGCCCCCGCCGTCGGTCTCCATGGGGGTTGCCCCCCCCATGTTCTCGGCAGCCGAGGCCTCACCCTCAGGCGCCGTATTTGCAGCCTCCCTCACCTCTCCATGACCCGGAGAGGCCCTTCGGGACAACACCTCGGTATCATCCGCAGCAGCGGGCGGGGAGGCTCGCGGAGGTGTCTCACTCTCTGCCATCTCGGGTGGCAGAGAACTCCCCTCAAATAATGAAGGGTTGGGGTGTTTGCGAGCAGGGCTGAAATACACACAACATAACATGTTATATTAAAAGCATGGAGGACCGAATACTTGTAATGAAACCTTTGGTACTTACGATTCGGCCAGGGGCTTCGCCCTGGGGCGCCTCTTGGGGATGTGTTCGACATCTGAATCCGAACCATCCGAGAGGGTTATCTTCCCCCTCTTGGACACCCCTTTTCTTGTTCCTCCCCTTAAGGGGAGAATCACTTTTCGCCTCCTCCTCTTCGTCTTCATCTCCCTCGTGGTAGAAGGGACTTCGGTCTCTCCGGACACCGCGTCCGAAGTACCCTTATGGCGGGGGCCGCCCTTGGCCTCCTTGCCCTTCTTCTTGGCCTTCTTCTCCGGTGCCTGATAAGGCACCGGGACCAGCATCTTCATGAGCTGGGGAGTGGACGGATCTTCAGGCAGCGGATCCGGACACTTGATCCACTCCGCTTTCGCTATCCAGCCCTGAGCAAGGGACGGAAAACTCATTATGACCAATAACTTATGGACTGAAGGTATGCTTGGGAATAATACATGTACCGGACTAACCGGGTTCTTGCTGTGAAATCTGGGTTCCTTCGCTAAGGCAATTGCTCCAGTATTGTCACAAAATATTTTCATTAGACCCGATGCACTAGGTATTACACCTAGATCGGATATGAACTCCACCATCCAGACTCCTTCATTTGCTGCTTCCGAAGTAGCTATGTACTCCGCTTTACATGTAGATCCCGCCACGACGCTTTGCTTAGAACTGCACCAACTGACAGCTCCGCCATTCAATATAAATACGTATCCGGTTTGTGACTTAGAGTCATCCGGATCAGTGTCAAAGCTAGCATCGACTTAACCATTTACGACGAGCTCTTTGTCACCTCCATAAACGAGAAACATATCCTTAGTCCTTTTAGGATGCTTCAGGATGTTCTTGCCCGCTGTCCAGTGATCAACTCTTGGATTACTTTGGTACTTCCCTGTGAAACTTATAGCAAGGCACACATCAGGTCTGGTACACAACATTGCATACATGATAAAACCTATGGCCGAGGCATATGGAATGACTTTCATTTTCTCTCTATCTTCTGAAGTGGTCGGGCATTGAGTCTATCTCAACTTCACACCTTGTAACACAAGCAAGAACCCTTTCTTTGGCTGATCCATTTTGAACTTCTTTAAAACTTTATCAGGGTATGTGCTTTGTGGAAGTCCAATTAAGAGTCTTGATCTATCTGTATAGATCTTGATGCCCAATATATAAGCAGCTTCACCGAGGTCTTTAATTGAAAAATTCTTATTCAAGTATCCCTTTATGCTATCCAGAAATTCTATATCATTTCCAATCAACAATATGTCATCCACATATAATATTAGAAATGTTACAGGGCTCCCACTCACTTTCTTGTAAATACAGGCTTCTCCGAATGTCTGTATAAAACATATGCTTTGATCACACTATCAAAGCATATATTCCAACTCCGCGATGCTTGCACCAGTCCATCAATAGATCGCTGGAGCTTGCGCACTTTGTTAGCACCTTTAGGATCGACAAAACCTTCTGGTTGCATCATATACAACTCTTCTTTAAGAAATCCATTAAGGAAAGCAGTATTGACGTCCATTTGCCAAATTTCATAATCATAAAATGCGGCAATTGCTAACACGATTCGAACAGACTTAAGCATCGCTACGGGTGAGAAGGTCTCATCGTAGTCAACTCCTTGAACTTGTCGAAAACCTTTCGCAACAAGTCGAGCTTTGTAGACAGTAACATTACCATCAGCATCAGTCTTCTTCTTGAAGATCCATTTATTCTCTATGGCTTTCCGATCATCGGGCAAGTCAACCAAAGTCCATACTTTGTTCTCATACATGGATCCCATCTCAGATTTCATGGCTTCAAGCCACTTTGCGGAATCTGGGCTCACCATCGCTTCTTCATAGTTCGTAGGTTCATCATGATCTAGTAGCATGACTTCCAGAACAGGATTACCGTACCACTCTGGTGCAGATCTTACTC
>NW_024118145.1:0-10344 GCF_003073215.2 Triticum urartu | reverse complement strand
ACACTCTTACTTATCGAAAGGACTATGATAGATCCCCTATACTTGTGGGTCATCAAGCACTCTTTTCTAGGGCCGTTGCCGGGGAGTGAAGCACCTTTGGTAAGGGAAAAATTTATATAGTGTGCTGAAATTTACTGTCACTTGTTACTATGGAACATAATCTTTTGAGGGTTTGTTCGAGGTATCTTCACCTCGTCCGGAACCACAATTAGGTACCCCTCAACCTACTGAACCTACTGAAAATGTTTACTTTGAAATTCCTTCGGGTATGATAGAGAAACTGCTAGCTAATCCTTTTGTAGGAGATGGAACATTGCATCCCGATTTGCACTTAATCTATGTGGATGAAGTTTGTGGATTATTTAAGCTTGCATGTATGCCTGAGGATGTTATCAAGAATAAGGACTTCCCGTTATCTTTGAAGGGAGATGCATTGACATGGTATAGGCTATGTGATGATATGGGATCATGGGACTATAAACGATTGAAAATGGAATTTCACCAGAAGTTTTATCCTATGCATCTTGTTCATCGTGATCGTAATTATATATATATATATTGGCCTCGTGAAGGAGAAAGCATCGCTCAAGCTTGGGTGAGGCTTAAGTCAATGTTATATTAATTCCCCAATCATGAGCTCTCAAGAGAAATGATTATTCAAAATTTTTATGCTTGGCTTTCTCTCAGTAATCGCTCCATGCTCGATACTTCTTGTATTGGATATTTTATGATGAAGACTATTGAATTCAAATGGGATTTATTGGAAAGAATTAAACGCAACTCTGAAGATTGGGACCTCGACGAAGGTAAGGAGTCAGGTATAACACCTAAGTTTGACTGTGTTAAATCTTTTATGGATACCGATGCATTTCATGAATTTAGCACTAAATATGGACTTGACTCTGAGATAGTAGCTTCCTTTTGTGAATCCTTTGCTACTCATGTTGATCTCCCTAAGGAGAAGTGGTTTATATATAATCCTCCCATTGAAGTAAAAGTAGTTGCACATATTAAAGTTGAAGAAAAGAATATCACTTATAATGATCCTGTTGTTCCTACTGCTTATGTTGAGAAACCACCTTTCCCCGTTAGAATAAATTATCATGCTAACACTACTAGGGAAAACCTTATACACAGAATCTTAGCAGCAGCGCAGTTTAAAAACATATGCTACTGCTACTTAGCAGTAGCGAGCTTCAAGAAACCACGCTACTAATAGCACGGTAGCAGTAGCGGTCTAGGTGAAACAAGCGCTACTACTATAATTGCCACGAGGCTGCCCCCCGGCTAGATATAGTAGTAGCGCCCTTCCAAGGACGCGCTACTGCTAAAGTACTAGTAGCAACGTTTTTCTTCAAAACACGCTGCTGCTAAGTATTGCACCTAATTAAGTTTAGTCCCATACTGCTAAGCGAACGAGGTGTTTACCACCTTAAATATGTTACTTCTCAAACTATCTCGAGCACTTTGTCTTCATTGAACTATATGTGTAGGATTTGTGGCTGCAATATGAATCTTCACCAGTGCCTATACAGGTACTGTGAGGATTCATATTGACTATTTAGATTCTACACAAAAAGACCTATGATGACCAATGTATATATTTGAAGTTTTTACATGCTTAGACTTAGAAGTAGCATTTTTTCAGGGCAAAGCGCTACTGATATTATAAAACAGAAAGGAATAGTTGTAGCGCGTTTCGCTTAACAATCTATAGCTAACTTAGCTATAGCGTGTTCCAGCCAAACGCGTTGCTGCTAGTTTGACTTAACCCCTGGCCATGCGGGCTCAAAATTTTGCTAAGTCCTTCCCCTCTACTCCCCCTCTCCCCCAACTGCTCCATCACCGCGACGCCGCCCTCCGCCGCGCGCCTGAGCCCCGGCCCCGAGCTCGACGCCGCCTGCCCCTCCCTTACCGCAGTCACCATAAGGCTCTGCTTCTCCTCTCCCCTACCCTCCTCTCTCTGCTCTTTGTTGTGATGATTGTTCATATATATATATTTGTTCATATGAACCCTAGCTAGATGTGTTCATATATATGATGTTGCTGTGATGATGTTCATATGAACCCTAGATTTGTTTAGGACAGTAGGAATTTTTTTAGCATTAAGGAAAAAAAATTAGATTTCTTTTAGGAAATTAGCTAGGGCAATTTTTTTATGAAAATGCCTAAATAGTAATTCCATTTAGCTTTAAATTAACATAGGGTATATAAATAATAGCATTTAGCTAGGGCATTAACAGAGGGCATATACATTAGCTATAAATAAAAAATAGCATCATTTATCTATAAATAAAACAATAGCATTTAGCTATAAATAAAAATCAATAGCATTTAGCTATAGAAAACAGTAGCATTTAGCTATAAACAAAAAACAATAGCATTTAGCTATAAATAAAAAACAGTAGCTTTGGCATTTAGCTACAAACAAAAAACAGAATTGTTTTTCTTTCAAAAACTTGGTTAAACTAATTGTTGCTATGTAAACAAAAAACAAGATTGTTGTTATATGATATATGTCATTGATGTTCATTTGCATATTCCATTATTGAAGTGGTTCGATTGTGCCCAAGTGGCTTTGTTGTTTCCAGGGAACGAAGTCGAGTGGCCTATGTTTTGCCGGAATGTTGATTCATTTCCGTTCCGGAAAATATCAGGTTCTCGATTTGTCCACTTTTTAGTAAAAGTCATGCTGAAATTTTATGTGAATTTCAGCATGACTTTTGCTACATAATAGGACATATCGAGTGCCCGGGATTTGCCGCACCGGGAAGGAGTAAACATTCCTGCAAAGCATAGGCCTTTTTTATGTCATTATTCATTTTATTAGGTATAGAATTAATTGACTAGATTTAATTGTAAGAACTAGTTGAATTAATAGAACTAGTTGAACATGTCACATTTGTTGTTATTTTTTAGTTAAAGCAATTATTCCCGCATCGACGTCGACGATGCCTATCCCGCATCCTCGTCGTCGAGTCAGCGGAGGACACCTGCGTCACCAGATGGGCCATGTCCGGGTCTAGGCTCCGCCGGGGTGGTACCGGGAGGCGCTACCTACCGGGGGCGCAGGTTGGTGAGGAGTCAGCCCGTCGTTGACCCGAACCTTCTTTGGTGGCGGTCGCATGGGCCAGTGATGGTCCAGAGGCTCGAGGACCCCGCAGAGGTGGTGCGTCACCGTGTCAGTGAGGAGGACATGCACGTCCGTCGCTACTTGTTTGCATTGGAGCACAGGTTCTCCAATACCTGGCATGTTCTCTAGGGATCTCATTGGAGCTATGATCCTATGATGGTTCCTTCTCCGTGGATGTCCACCGCCCGTACCGATACCCATCGTGCGCTAGGTTTTAGTTGTATTAGTGATGTTATATGTATGATACCATTCAGGATGTATTAGTGATAATATTCGATGATGTAAAAACGCATGAGATGATTTACTTTTGCTTATTGAATGCATGCTAATTTGAATACTTATTTATTTTACGATTTGGTTTTTCTTATTGAATGCTCATGTCAATATGAGTCCTATAAGATATTTTGAAATGTATATCTTGTGTTGCTCAAATAGGATATGTGCTTGCCCAAGTGGTCGGTCATGTTTGCAGGTTACACCTCCGAGTGGCCTATGTTATGACGGAGTGTTGATTCATTTTTTTTTTGGAAAATTTCAGGCGCTCGATATGTCCTATTTTAGCAAAGGTCATGCCGGATTTTTTCGTGAATTTTGGCATGACTTGTGCCAGAATATGTCAGAAATATCGAGTGCCCCAGATTTGTGTGTTGAGTTTCCTGGTTGTTGTCTTCAATCGATTTTCAATTAATGTTTCAACTATGAACATAGGAAATGTCTGACGACGAAAAGGATTTCAGTATTTGTGAAAAGAACTTCGAAGTGGATACAGTAAGTCACAATGACAAGTCTTTTTTTGTAATTAAGCATGACATCTGATTCATTTGATTCAACTTCTAATTTTATTTTTTTACTATTCTACTAGCGTATCCCCTGCCATGCAAGAGTTTTTGTCTTGGATAAGATAGGTTTTAGTCATACTATGGAGGTAAAGAGAGTTTACTTGAAGACTGAGCATGGTTGTATTTTCCACGCAAAATTATACAATGCAGACGACTACACCTATTTTGGATGCAAAACTTGGAAAGCACTATGCAAGACTTATGCATTTGAGCCTGATATGGTTATCACCTTTGATATTCGTCCGGAAGATGATATTGAAGGTAATATCAACATCTGGGTCGATGTGCAGACGCCTCCAGTTATACCATTATGTGAGTTTCTCAACCATATTTATGTCTTTGATATTGTTTATTCAAAAATAGTTGACAACTAATTTCTATTGTCAGCTTATTTCCATTCAAGCAAACATGTCCAACGCTTGGTAGACAAGACCTACTACTGTCCCGGGGCTGAACTAAACTGCGAGGAGATAAGTCATTATGTTTCATGGCTTGAGGATCTTCATACTGTCAAGACAAATTTTCTTCCTGCACTTAGAAATGTTAGTACTCAAAACGAGCGACCAATAGTGTTCGTACTGAACTAAGGTCACATCTATTTAGGAACGATGGTAAGATTTTTACTATTTTTCCTCAGTGCATCTTTTGCATACATTATTTTTTAAGCTAAACTTCATTGCTAAGTATGTTACTATACGATGTTCTTCAACAAGGACTCCTGATGAATGTTGTGCCTCATTGGATCGAGACTAAAGGTACCATGAATATTGTTAGCTTACATCCAAGATATCCTACAATGCACTTTAGTGCATTCAGGATTTCTAATAGCGAGGAATTCTTAATAGTGAAAGACTGGAGAAAAATTGTGAATGATCGCAGAGAAGTACTAGGGGGCAACAATTAGAAGCATAACCCATGATTAGGAGACAGGTTCATCTGCATGCTCCAACTTGATGAAGGAGTGCTACACATGTGTTATGTTATTTTACCTAAGAGAGAGCAGCAGGAGTGATTAGCTAGCTAGAAATTAGTTTGAAGATGATGATGTGCTACACTATGACTATGATGATTAAATAGCTAGTGTTGGTGGTAATGACTATGATGATTATTATTAGCTAGTGTCAGTGGTGATTAGATAGCTACCACAACTAGTGTTGGTGGTGATTAGCTAGCTAGAATGAGTTTGAAGATGATTATGTGCTACACAATGACTATGATTATTAAAAAAATACTGTTGGTGGTAATAACTATGATGATGATTAAATAGCTTGTGCTAGCGGATTAGATTCAAGTGGAGGCAACATGTGGTGCACATCGAAAGTACTACTAGTCCAAACTAGATCAAGTATGGATTAGTAGTATACTTTTGACATGCACCATATATTGCCTCCACTTGAACCTAATCCATTTTCATTTGACACACTGTTATGGACATAATGATATAAACCTCATAATTGGTATTGTACCAAAATTTGTATAACGGTGTATAAATACACTAAAAATAAAAAAATATATTAAAAAGAATACTAGTAGCGATGGATAGTAAACACGCTGCTACTAGCTAGATTAGCAGCAGCGCGGTAGTGGACTAGATGTAGTGCCTTATTAGTAGCGCGGTTGTCGGCGCTACTAGAGGGCATTAAACCCGCGCTACTACTAGGGTTTTCCCTAGTAGTGTAAAGTTTCAACTGTAGTCAACAAAAGTAATATTAGGACACACAAACCCCCTGAGCAAGTTAAAGTTGAACCTAATATTGCTATGGTTAAAGATCTGTTGGCCGATAATATTGATGGGCATGTTATTTACTTCTGTGATGAGACTGCTAGAATTGCTAGCCCAGATACAAACAATAAACATAGACCTGTTGTAGGCATGCCTGTTATTTCTGTTAAAATAGGAGATCATTACTATCATGGCTTATGTGATATGGGTGCTAGTGCAAGTGGAATACCTCATTCCTTATACAAAGAAATTATGCATGATATTGCACCTGCTGAGATAGAAGATATAGATGTTACCATTAAGCTTGCCAATAGAGATACTATTTCACCAATTGGGATTGTTAGAGATGATGAAGTCTCGTGTGGGAAGGTTAAATATCCTGCTGATTTCTTGTTCTTTGTTCGCCACAAGATAGCTTTTGTCCTATTATATTTGATAGACCCTTCTTGAATACTGTTAATGCTAAGATAGACTGCAATGGGGATATTGTTTCTGTTGGTTTAGGGGATATGTCTCATGAGTTTAATTTTGCTAAATTTCGTAGACAACCTCATGATAAAGAATTACCTAGTAAAGATGAAATTATTGGTCTTGCTTCTATTGCCATGCCTCCTACTAATCCTTTCAAACAATATTTGCTAGACCATGAGAATGATATGTTTATGAATGAAAGAAGGGAAATAGAGGAATATTCTTTAAACAGGGACCTATTCCGAAACACAAATTGCCTGTTGAAATCCTAGGGGATCCTGCTCTACCCAAGGGTGATCCCGTGTTTGAGCTTAAACCTTTACCTGATACTCTTAAATATGCTTATCTTGATGAAAAGTGGAATTGGTATTTTATCGCTCTCTGGTAAGAAATGAAAATTATTCTCGTGAGCGCATACTTTCTGTTTTTTACAGCAAGATCAAATAACAATCACCCAAGAAGATCCTAAAGGCTTCACTTGGCACAAACACAAATTAAAACATAAAAAACACAATCATAACAGAGGATAGATGATTAATTTATTACTAAATAGGAACAAAAAGCAAGGAGCAAGAATAAAATTGGGTTGCCTCCCAACAAGCGCTAACGTTTAACGCCGCTAGCTAGGCATGATGATTTCAATGATGCTCACATAAAAGTCAAGAATTATAACATAAAGAGAGCATCATGAAGAATATGACTAACACATTTAAGCCTAACCCACTTCCTATGCACAGGGATTTTGTGAGCAAACAACTTGTGGGAACAAGAATCAACTTGCATAGGAAGGTAAAACAAGCATAACTCCAAAATTTTAAGCACATAGAGGGTAAACTTGATATTATTGCAATTCCTACAAGCATATGTTCCTCCCTCATAATAATTTTCAATAGCATCATGAATGAATTCAACAATATAACCAGCACCTAAAGCATTCTTTCCATGATCTACAAGCATAGAAATTTTATAACTCTCCACACAAGCAAAATTCTTCTCATGAATAATAGTGGGAGCAAACTCAACAAAATAATTATCATGTGAGGCATAATGCAATTGAAAACTAAAATCATGATGACAAGTTTCATGGATATCATTATTCTTTATAGCATACAAGTCATCACAATAATCATCATAGATAGCAACTTTGTTCTCATAATCAATTGGAAGCTCTTACGAAATAGTGGATTCATCACAAAATAAAATCATGACCTCTCCAAATCCACTTTCATCAATATAATCATCATAAATAGGAGGCATGCTTTCATCATAATAAATTTGCTCATCAAAACTTGGGGGACAAAAAATATCATCTTCATCAAACATAGCATCCCCAAGCTTGTGGCTTTGCATATCATTAGCATCATGGATATTCAAAGAATTCATACTAATAACATTGCAATCATGCTCATCATTCAAATATTTAGTGCCAAACATTCTAATGCATTATTCTTCTAGAACTTGAGCGCAATTATCGGAATCCTTATTCTCACGAAAGACATTACAAAGATGAAGCATATGAGGTACCCTCAATTCCAATATTTTTTTGTAATTTTCTTTTATAGACTAAACTAGTGATAAAACAAGAAACAAAAAGATTCGATTACAAGATCTAAATATATACCTTCAAGCGCTAACCTCCCCGGCAACGGCGCCAGAAAAGAGCTTGATGTCTACTACACAACCTTCTTCTTGTAGACGTTGTTCGGCCTCCAAGTGCAGACGTTTGTAGGATAGTAGCAGATTTCCCTCAAGTGGATGACCTAAGGTTTATCAATCCGTGGGAGGCGTAGGATGAAGATGGTCTCTCAAACAACCTTGCAACCAAATAACAAAGAGTCTCTTGTGTCCCCAACATACCCAATAAAATGGTAAATTGTATAGGTGCACTAGTTCGGCAAAGAGATGTCGATACAAGTGCAATATGGATAGTAGATATATGTTTTTGTAATCTGAAAATATATAAAAACAACAAGGTAACTAAATATAAAAGTGAGCACAAACGATATTGCAATGAGTTGAAACAAGGCCTAGGGTTCATACTTTCACTAGTGCAAGTTCTCTCAACAATAATAACATAATTGGATCATATAACTATCCCTCAACATACAACAAAGAGTCACTCCAAAGACAGTAATAACGGAGAACAAACAAAGAGATTATGCTAGGGTACGAAACCACCTCAAAGTTATCCTTTCTGATCGATCTATTCAAGAGTCTGTAGTAAAATAACATGAAGCTATTCTTTCCGTTCGATCTATCATAGAGTTCGTACTAGAATAACACCTTAAGACACAAATCAACCAAAACCCTAATGTCACCTAGATACTCCAATGTCACCTCAAGTATCCGTGGGTATGATTATACGATATGCATCACACAATCTCAGATTCATCTATTCAACCAACACAAAGAACTTCAAAGAGTGCCCCAAAGTTTCTACCGGAGAGTCAAGACAAAAACGTGTGTCAACCCCTATGCATAAGTTCACGAGGTCACGGAACTCGCAAGTTGATCCCCAAAACATACATTAAGTGGATCTCGTGATATCCCATTGTCACCATAGATAAGCACATGCAAGACATACATCAAGTGTTCTCAAATCCTTAAAGACTCAATCCGATAAGATAACTTCAAAGGGAAAGCTCAATCCATGACAAGAGAGTAGAGGGGGAGAAACATCATAACATCCAACTATAATAGCAAAGCTTGCGATACATCAAGATCGTACCACCTCAAGAACAAGAGAGAGAGAGAGAGAGATAAAAAACATAGCTACTGGTACATACCCTCAGCCCCGAGGGAGAACTACTCCCTCCTCGTCATGGAGAGCGCCGGGATGATGAAGATGGCCACCGGAGAGGGATTCCCCCCTCCGGTAGGGTGCCGGAACGGGTCTAGATTGGTTTTCGGTGGCTACGGAGGCTTCTGGCGGCGGAACTCCCGATCTATTCTGTTCTCCAAAGTTTTTAGGGTATATGGATATATATAGTTGGAAGAAGTACGTCGGTGGATCTCCGGGCTGTCCACAAGGCAGGGGGCGCGCCCACCCCCTGGGCGCGCCCCCCACCCCCGTGAGCAGCCCGAGACTCTTCTGGTCCAACTCCAATATTCCATGGGCTTCTTCTGATCCAAAAATAATTTCCATGAAGTTTCAGGTCAATTCGAATCCGTTTGATTTTCCTTTTCTGCGATACTCTAAAACAGAAAAAACAGAAACTGGCACTGGGCTCTAGGCTAATAGGTTAGTCCCAAGAATCATATAAAATAGCATATAAAACATCCAAGGTTGATAATATAATAGCATATAACAATTAAAAATTATGGATACGTTGGAGACGTATCAAGCACCCCCAAGCTTAATTCCTACTCGGCCTCGAGTAGGTAAATGATAAAAACATAATTTTTGATGTGGAATGCTACCTAACATATTTCTCTAAGTAATTCTCTTTATTGTGACATGAATGTTCAGATCCATAATATTCAAGACAAAAGTTTAATATTGACATAAAAATAATAATACTTCAAGCATATTAACAAAGCAATCATGTCTTCTCAAAATAACATGGCAAAAGAAAGTTATCCCTACAAAATCATATAGTCTGGCTATGCTCCATCTTCACCACACAAAATATTTAAATCATGCACAACCCCGATGACAAGCCAAGCAATTGTTTCATACTGTTGATGTTCTCAAACTTTTTCAATCTTTACGCAAAACATGAGCGTGAGCCATGGACATAGAACTATAGGTGCAATAGAATGGTGGTTGTGGACAAGACAAAAAGGAGAAGATAGTCTCACATCAACTAGGCATATCAACGGGCTATGGAGATGCCCATCAATAGATATCAATGTGAGTGAGTAGGGATTGCCATGCAACGGGTGCATTAGAGCTATAATTGTATGAAAGCTCAAAAAGAAACTAAGTGGGCGTGCATCCAACTCGCTTGCCCACGAAGACCTAGGGCATTTTTAGGAAGCCCATCATTGGAATATACAAGCCAAGTTCTATAATGGAAGATTCCTAGTAGTGTATGAAAGTGACAACATAGGAGACTCTTTATCATGAAGATCATGGTGCTACTTTGAAGCACAAGTGTGGTAAAAGGATAGTAGCATTGCCCCTTCTCTCTTTTTCTCTCATTTTTTTATGTTTTTGGGCCTTCTCTTTTTATGGC